>NW_027256882.1:288420761-288578261 GCF_029215685.1 Pituophis catenifer annectens | reverse complement strand
ATCTATCAGCTATCAGCTATCATCTACCTATCTATCATCTATCAGCTATCAGCTATCATCTATCTATCTATCTATCTATCTATCTATCTATCTATCTATCTATCTATCTATCTATCTCTATCTATCATCTATCTATCATCTATCTATCTATCTATCTATCTATCTATCTATCTATCTATCTATCTATCTCTATCTATCTATCTCTATCTATCTATCTATCTATCTATCTATAATCTATCTATCATCTATTTATCTATCTATCTATCTATCTATCTATCTATCTATCTATCTATCTATCTATATCTACCTATCTATCATCTATCTATCATGTATCATCTATATCTATCTATCTATCATCTATGAAAAAGAAAGAAGAAAGACAAAGAAAAAGGGATATAAACCACACGCAAAAAATACACACGTAAAGATTTCTGCATATTGTAAAGGTTTACACAACTATGTTGATAAAGGAGGAGCATGTTTTCATTGTAATCATCCATATATAATCTACACCTATGAACAACTTTATCTTAAATTGTGAGTAACAACAAATCTTCAATTCACTGAACACCTGGGCCATAAATTTATTGTTTCAATATTGTGAGTCTGGTCTTTGAGCAATAAGAATGGCATTGCTAGCCTAATCTACGGGAAACTATCCCAAGTGACTGTATAAAAAGAAAAGGAAACCACCACAATTCAACTAAATTCAAATTCAAAATTCACCAGAACTGATGATGTTACCTAGTTGGGTAGTGAAATGCCTGGGAGAAAACAATTAAGCTCAGAGAGCATCAAGCACCTCACAGTTCAAACCCAGAGCTACAAATAATTTCTTCTATCGGTAATTCAATAAATTGTAGAGTAGGGCTTATGCCACATATAGATAACATTTTGTGTAGCATTGGTCTCCCATTGCAATTAGATAGAAAAATTAATTAGTAAATCAAAATGGTTTTCAAGATGAAATAAGGACAATTTTCATGAGAGAATAGAAAGAATTTTGAGGTCCACCTGTTCTCCAAAGCACCTGAAGGCAGAACTAAAAGCAATGGGTGGAAACTAATCAAGGAGAGAAGCAACCTAG
This sequence comes from Pituophis catenifer annectens, assembly GCF_029215685.1. Taxonomy (NCBI): domain Eukaryota; kingdom Metazoa; phylum Chordata; class Lepidosauria; order Squamata; family Colubridae; genus Pituophis; species Pituophis catenifer. The sequence continues at coordinate 288,577,174 of NW_027256882.1, read as the reverse complement.
AACTAAGGAGAAATTTCTTGACAGTCAGAACAATTAACCAGTGGAACAACTTGCCTTCAGAAGTTGTGGGTGATCCAACACTGGAAGTTTTTAAGAAGAGATTGGACAACTGTTTGTCTGGAATGGCATAGGTCCTTCTGCTTGAGCAGGAGATTGGATTAGAATTTAATTTAATTAATTCGATTTATATGCAGCCCCACTCCGAAGACTCAGAGCGGCTCACAAAACATTTTAAAAAATCATTATAAAAAAACATTTAAAAATTAAAAACATTAAAAACATTAAAAACTCATTCACGCCATTCATGGCCGGATCTCGCCAGATCGCAAAGCGAGATCAACGGCCCCAGGCCTGCCGGAAAAGCCAGTTCTTCACTGCTTTTCGGAAGGCCAATAGGGTGGGGATGGTCCAGACCTCAGGAGGTAACTGGTTCCAGAGAGCTGGGGCAGCCACAGAGAAGGCCTTCCCCCGCGGGCCCGCCAGCCGGCATTGTTTAGCTGACGGGACCCGGAGGAGACCAACTCTGGGGGATCTTACCGGTCACTGGGAGCTATGCAGCAGAAGGCGGTCTCGAAGATAATAATAATAATAATAATAATAATAATAATAATAATAATAATAATAATAATAATAATAATAATAATAATAATAATAATAATAATTTTATTTCTATACCGCCCTTCTCCCGAAGGACTCAGGGCGGTGTACAGCCAATTTAAAAACACAAGACACAACAATAATTAAAAATTAAAATAATTAATAGAAGCCTCCAAGGTCCCTTCCAACTCGGTTACTCTGTTATCCTTTTAAAACGTATATTTCTAGGATGCCCTAAAATTGTTCTGTGGTGGACAGAAGTAATTACATATGGCACATTAATTTGACTTTGAGACAGAGTTTAATATTTTCAGGTGTTCATATTTTTGGAACTCCATACCTATTACTGGAAAATTGACAGCTAGACGAGCGTAATCTTTGTTGAAGTCCGACTGGATATTGGCCAATTCTTTGTAAAAAAGAAAAGAAAAGAAAAGAAAATTTCTGTTGCTTTCCAATTTGCAAATCTGGTCCATTAACAACATCTGAACATGGGATGAATCACATATTCCAAGCAACACAGCCATAAAATTAGACATGCTGAAATACGCAGTTTCTTGTAGTCTCTCCGCGTCTCTCTTAGTGTCTTTTAAGTTCTTGATTCCACCCCCCTCTCCCTCCCTCCCTCCTTAAATGCCTGTTTCAAATATTTTTTTGAGGAAAAAGTGGCCGAATGGAAAATTTAAATGCCTGAGAAAACTGGAGATGCTTTGAAAAGTCCATCGGATCCTAGAGTTTCTTATTACACGGCTGTTGTAGTGAAAATTTCAAATTGTGTGTGTGTGTTTTAAATTTCTCGATTGTATAAATAGGAACAATGTGACGTCTTGTGCTCAATCATATCACAGGTAAGTTGTCCGACTTACGCCAGTTCAGTTAGTAACCATTCAAAGTTACACTAAAAAAAATGGGACTTTTGACCGTTTTTTACACAACCATAAATGACTTTTTTTTTTTTGGTCTTAATCGCAACAATACGCGTGCGAACAAACGCTTTAAACTCAATGTACTTCGTTCTAAACTTGACTGTAAAAAAATACAATTTCTGTAGTAGAGTTGTCAAAATCTGGAATGCTCTTTCCTGATTCAGTTGTTTCGGCTACAGATTTTCACAGTTTCAGTCACAAATTGACCTCCGTGGAACAATTTTAAGTGGTGGGTAGAGGGCAGGGGGAAAATGCTCCCGGTTCGGACCAGATCGGGCAATCCGGTACCTCTTCCCTCCTCTTCCCTAGGTCCCCTCTCATCCCCTCCCCTCCTCTCTTTTCCTCTCCTCTCCCCTCTTCTCCTCTCTTTTCCTCTCTTCTCCTCTCCTCTCCTCCCTTCCTCTCCTCTCCCCTCCCCTCTTCTCTTTTCCTCTCCTTTCCTCCCCTCCCCTCCTCTCCTCTCCTCTCTTCTCTTTTCCTCTCCTCTCCCTTCCTCTCCTCTCCTCTCCCCTCTTCTCTTTTCCTCTCCTCCTCCACTCCCCTCCTCCCCTCCTCTTCTCCTCTCCTCTCCTTTCCTCCCCTCCCCTCCTCCCCTCCTCTTCTCCTCTCTTTTCCTCCCCTCCTCCCCTCCTCTCTTTTCCTCTCCTCTCCTCTCTCCTCCTCCCCTCTCCTCCCCTCCTCTCCTGTCTTTTCCTCTCCTCTCCTCCCCTCCTCTCTTTTCCTCTCCTCTCCTCTCCTCCCCTCTTTTCCGCTCCTCTCTTCTCTTTTCCTCCCCTCCCTTCCCCTCCTCCCCTTCCCTCCCCTCCCCTCCTGTCCTCTCCTCCTTTTTCCTCCCATCCCATCCCCTCCTCCCCTCCCCTCTCTTCTCCTCTCCTCTCCCCTCTCCTCTCCTCTCCTTTCTTTTCCTCTCCTCTCCTCTCTTTTCCTTCCATCCCATCCCCCCTCCCCTCCCCTCTGCTCCTCTCCTCTCTTTTCCTCCCCTCCCCTCCCCTCCTCCCCTCCCCTCCTCTTCTCTCCTCCCCTCCCCTCCTCCCCCATTCCATTTAGTAAGTGATTTTTCCAAGCTATCACTTGTCTCATGTCCCAGTCAGTTCTGTGGAAGTTTCCTGCATTTTATTTTTGAAAATTTCCTTTAGAAAGCCTTCAAAGGCCCTCGGGATATGATGCCTTGCACTTATTTACTTCACAATGGCCAAAGGATACCTAGAGGGGTATATCAACTTTTATTCTATCATCCATGAAAAGTGTGGGAATCCTCTCTAGGTGCCCATTTTTCTAGAAAGATGCTAGAATCCAGAAATTCTTTTGGGCAATGGGGGAATCAACTATCCATCTGATTCAGTGGAGAATTTCCAAAAAGCAATTCGACCCAGCTTTAATTCAATTTTTCAGCCACCCTGCTGACTTTATTTTAGAGCAAAAATAATCACAGTAACCCTTCCCTCCTCTTTGGTTCCTGGTACCGCCTAGAAAACTATTAACTGGAAAAAAAATATGCCCCCTTTAGATGCAAATAAAGTTGGTGGTTGCATAAACATTGTTGTCTCCTATTGAGCATGGCAATCACTTCCATTGTCATTACATGGAGAAGAGGAGACAATGACTTCATTTGCTGGAGATTGCTGTTGTAATACGGATGGGATGCTTTTTTCTTCTTCTTCAACTTACAAGAGTTGTTTGAAGCATCTCAACCGTGACTGCTGTCACTTGGCAAATTCTGTATCAGATCAATCTCCGGAGGAGAAGGATTTATAAGAGGCCACTGTGTGATTTAACACTATTATTGTTAATGGACATGACCCAGCTAAAATAAGCTCTGAGCCCCATTTATTTCTACATTTGTCAGAGTAGCAAGTCAGGAGTAGAGTAGGGTGGAGTAGAATAGAATAGAACAGAACGGAACAGAACAGAACAGAACAGAACAGAAGGGTGGATGGATGGATAGACAGATATAGAATAAGATGGATAGATGATAGATAGTTGTAATAATAATAATAGCTTTATATATAATAATATATAAGATGAATAGATAGGTAGGTGACTAGATAGATGGAGAGATATAATGAGATAACTGGATGGATAGATGGATCGATAAATAGATATAATGGATGGGTAGCTAGATGTAGCTAGATATAATAAGATGGATGAGTGGATGGATGGATGGATGGATGGATAGATGGAGATAAGTAGATAGATTGATGATAGACAGATGATAGATAGATGATAGATAGATAGATTACAGTGGTGGGATTCAAATTATTTAACAACTGGTTCTCTGCCCTAATGACCGGCTGGGTGGGCGTGGCCATGGTGGGCGTGGGCAGGGAGTGTGACAGGCAGCATTCGGCCTCCTGCACCCCCCTGGGAGCAAAAACGGGCCACGGGGAGTGTGCCGCGGCCCTGAGCCCAATTTGAGCCTAGTAGTAGGCCTCCCGGCAGCCTCCTGGGAGGAAAAATGGGCTGCGAGGGGGCTGCGCCATACCACCCGTCAGTGGTGGGATTCAAGTAATTTAACAACCGGTTCTTTGCCCTAATGATTTATTCCATCAACCAGTTCACCAAACTGCTCAGAAAGTTAACAACTGGTTCTCCCGAACTGGTGCGAACTGGCTGAATCCCAACACTGTTGCCTGTGGCCCATTTTGGGCCTAGTAGGCCTCCCTCCACTTACCTGGGAACCAAAACAGGGCATGGGGGGACTTCTGGAAGGGGTTGGGAGGGGAGGGGAGGGCCAGTCAGCAATTTAATAACCAGTTCGGCTGAAGTGGTGCGAACCGATTGAATCCCATCACTGGAGAGAGATAGATAGATAGATAGATAGATAGATAGATAGATAGATAGATAGATAGACAGACAGACAGAAATACATTGAAAGGTGAATGGATTGATAGACAGAAAGAAAAAGGAAGACTTTATAGTAAACCAGTTTTGTCCTCAAAATTCCTCTCTAATTCTTTGTGAGGTTTCAGTTATTAAAGAAATACAAGAATAGCCATATTAATACAGGGTTTTTTGCTCTTATACTATATTTCTCTCCCCCCCCTCTTTCTTTTGTACCGGTCTCAACACAGAGACATAACAGAACAATATTCCAGGAAGTGGTACAAAGAAGAAATTGAATGCTCTGAGACATCTTGGGATATTTTGCAGATGACCATAAAAATCTTGTTTGAAAACTAAGGAGACCTTTTGACCAGCTTTCTGTTTACATATCTACAGCTGGATTTTCTTGAAAAACTTCTTTTTTTATTATTATTACGGTTCAGTTTGGTGCACAGTCCGCCATATGTTCAGGCTGGATTGGCATTTTTGTCTACCTATCGAGTCCTTCAGGAGCGGTATTCACTTACCGTTCCTACTGGTTTGCAAATATGAGTGCGTTTGCTTGCTTCAGTCGCACGTACCATCTCCGCGCATGCACAGAGCCTTCCATGCATATACAAAGCATAAAAAACAGGACATGATGATGTCCGGGAGGATGGGTGGAGCTTCCCGCAGCTGCCGCTACCAGTTCGCCAAAACCGGATAGAAGCAGCTGAATACTACCACTGAAGTCCAGAACCGGTTCGGTGACGTCATGTCGTCACCGCTACCGGCTCGGGAGAACTGGGCCGAACCGGGAGGAACCCACCACTGAGGCAGAACAAGAAGCAATGGATGGAAACTTATCAAAGAGAGATCCCATCTAGAACTAAGGAGAAATTTCCTGAGAGTGAGAACAATTAAACACTGGAACGACTGACTTGCCTCCAGAAGTTGTGGGCGCTGGAGGTTTTTAAGAAGAGATTGGAGAGCCATTTTGTCTAAAATGGTATAGGGTTTCCTGCTTGAGTTGGGGGTTGGACTAGAAGACCTCCAAGGTCCCTTCCAACTCTGTTATTCTGTTAAACTTAACATGATTATTGAATCAGCCCATTTAACTTATTTCTGGCTTTGCGCAATGTATCAATCCATACACTGCCTAAAAGGGGCTGGGTATAGACATTGTGCTAAACTATGAAAACTAGACAATGTTAGTCGAGCTTAGCATGATATAGAAATGCAGCTGCTAGGAGTTTCATGCATCCGTGTTACACAAACACACACTGATATGTTGCCTTGAGATTGCTCTCCCCAAAAGACCTCCAGATAATTATTCATTGTTCACGTGACAAGGGTGGAGATAAGGATACTTAAATATATTGGGAGTAATAACTGTTTAATTGCATTTCCAGTAAGTCAATTTTGTTTCCTTTTATAACGGACCCAACCGTTTCTTTACTGTTTTGCATTTATGGAGTGTTTATCTTAACACCCTTCAGAGTCTAAAGTTGATTATGATCTGCTCCAAATAAATAATCATTTATTTCTAGCCCACTTTTGTGATTTTTGTAAATAGCTCAAAGTGGAGAGCACACACAATATTCCTTTGTCTTCCTATTGTCCACCACAACAACAATTCTGTGAGGTGAATTGAGCTGAGAGAGTGATAGGCCCAAAATCACCCAGCCAACTTTCATGTCTAAGGCAGGACTAGAACTCACCATCTCCTGGTGATCGGCCCAAAGTCACCCAGCTGCCTTTGGCCCAAAGTCACCCAGCTGGCTTTCATGCCTAAGGCAGGACTAGAACTCACCATCTTCTGGTGATTGGCCTAAAGTTACCCAACTAGCTTTCATGCCTAAGGCGGCACTAGAACTCACCATCTCCTGGTGATCGGCCCAAAGTCACCCAGCTGCCTTTGGCCCAAAGTCACCCAGCTGTCTTTCATGCCTAAGGCAGGACTAGAACTCACCATCTCCTGGTGATCGGCCCAAAGTCACCCAGCTGGCTTTCATGACTAAAATGGGATTAGAACTCACAGTCTCCCAGTTTATAGCCTGATGCTTTTACCACTAGACAAAACTGACTCTTATGCAGGGGTGGGCTTCAAAAATTTTAGCAAGGGGTTTTCTGCCTGGTTGCTGGGTGGGCATGGCCATAGTGGGCATGGCCTAGTTGGCCTCCTGCACCACGGCAGGAGGTGCCCTCCCCAGGCTTCGGAAGCTTTCCTCGAGTCTCTGGGAGGGCGAAAATGGCCTCCCCAGGCTTCGGAGGCCCTCTGGAGGCTGGAAACAGGCCCATTTCCAACCTTCCTGAACTTCTGGTAGGCCCGTTTTTTACCCTCCCTGAGCCCCCGCGTGCGCCCTGCACTTACCTGCATATAAAATAGGGTGCATGGGGCAGTAGTGGGTTGCAAAATCCGTCACTACCAGTTCGCTCGTGCATGTGCGTGTGATGCTTCTGCACATGCACAGAAGCATTCGGTGTGGGTGGGCGGAGCCTCCTGCCGCAACCGCCGCTACCAGTTCGCCATTCTGGGTAGAACCAGTAGCAACTCACCACTGGCGTGGGGACTCCTGGGAATGGTGGAACAAGGTGAGCAGTGCCAGTCAGGAGTCAATTTGGGGGGTTCTCCGAACTGTGCAGAATCTTAGCTAGAGGTTCTTCCGAACCCCTGCGAACCCTCAGCAGCCCACATCATCGTAACGGACTTCCCATGGAGAGACACAATATCTCTGATCGCCTCTTGTTCTGGAGAAACCCACATTCCAGAGAAAGACTATTCCATAAACAATCTGAAAGCCAGCTGAAAGTCCAGTGTCAGAACCCCAAATGCTGGACGCCTGGGAACGGGGTCCCTCTCTCAAGACTCATCTCACGGTTAGACAAGAGGCCAACCTCCAAAAGAATGAACAGGTATGAGGAAAAAGCGAACCCCCAGAAGTCTGAGGTTTCAGTTCCTCTCACAATCTAAGAAAGATAGATTTTTTTCCCCCATGCCTGTGGAATTGTGGCGATCGATTAGATTTGGCGCAAGCTTCGTCCTCTTCTTTTCGTGCTTCCGACAATCTGCCAGGACGAGTGTCCAAGCAAGTAAGGAAACCTTGCCAGATCTACGTTGCTTCAGAGATGGAAGCCGAAGTCACCGCAAGCCAAATAAATAAAGGACACACTGGCGCTTTTCAATGGAGCAAAGAAAAAAATTCTCATTTTTTTCACTCATTAGCTTCCAGATATCTGAGATTGGATCAAACCACGGTTTCTTCCTGGAAGCCAACCGGGTGAGTGCTTTTCCAGAACTGAATGTAGACTTTATTGCCTACGTCCGTGATGGCGAACCTATGGCACGTGTGCCACAGGTAACACGCGGAGCCATATCTGTGGGCATGCGAGTTGTTGCCATAGCTCAGGTCCAGTGCGCATGCATGCACCAACCAGCTGATTTTCAGCTGGCCCCGCCCACGCCACCCCTCCCCTCCCAGGAATCTCCACGCGGCCCGTTTTGTATGTCAGGTAAGTACAGGGCTCGCATGGAGACTCTGGGAGGGCATTTTCAGCCTCCAGAGGGCCTCCGGGGTGGGGTGTGGGGTGGGGGAGGCTGTTTTCACCCTCCCCAGGCTTCAAGAAAGCCTCTGGAGCCTGGGGAGGATAAAAAACGGGCCTACCGCACCCACTGGTAACCTTTTTGCCATCACGTGCCAAAAGCGAGGGGAGTGAGGGGGGTTGTGTGCGCATGCGTGAGGAGGAGGTGCAGGGCGCAGTGGGGCATTGGATTATGGGTGTGGGCACGCATGCATGCGTGCAACCCCCCTGCACTCCCCCCGCAAAAAAGTTAGCCATCACTGGCTTAGGTTATTATTATTATTATTTTTCCTCCTTTCTGTGGGGAAAACCAGAGATTAATGTCCTGACCATTTTGAACATATACCCTGCTGGTTTTGGTGTTTAGCCAAGTGGGAATTGTATATTATTATTATTATTATTATTATTATTATTATTATTATTATTATTATTATTATTATTATTATTATTATTATATATTGTATTTGCCCTGTATTTTTAATTTTTTGCCAGGTCTTTGGCAAAGGAGAGCATATAATTTTAATAGATTGTTATGGCTGGTTGCAGCATCAGCCAGATGTTTAGACTGGGATTTTTATTCACGTTATTATAATTATTAGCATGTGGAAAGGTATAATATAAGAGTTTGTAAGCGGGTTTTTTTGGGGGGAGAAAGAGTTGCCTGGAAGGGTGATAAAAATTTGTTCCCCAATCGATTCGTAAAACAGGTTTCTAGTCCCCATCATCTGAGAGATTTGATTAGCCATTCGCCGAAGCCTCTCATTATTTATTTATTTATATCCCACCTTTGTTGTTTTGATAAATAACTCAAGGTGGAGAACATATCCCATACACCTTTCTCCCCTTGTTCCCCCGCCCCCCCCAACTCACCCATGTGAGGTGAGTTGGGCTGAGAGACAATGACTGGCGCAAAGTCACCTGTCTTTCATGCCTAAGGCGGGACTAGAACACACAGTCACCTGCTGATTGGCCCAAAGTCCCCCAGTCAGCTTTCATGTCTAAGGCAGGACTAGAACTCACTGTTTCCTGGTCATTGGTTTACCCAGCCAACTTTCACGCTTAAGACGAAACTAGAATTCACAGTCCCCTGGTTTCTAGCCGGCTGCTTTAACATCGGGCTGTCAAAAAAAGTCAGCATGTCTCCCTAATTTTCTGCAGGCATAAAACACATATAAATGAGTGGTGCGGTGGCCTAGAGGTGGAGCTCTCGCCTCACAATGAGGAGGCTGTGAGTTCGATCCTAGGTAGAGGCAGATATTTCTCTCTCTGCGCACACTGAGAATATATCTGCTGAATAGAACTCCACCTCAGCAACAGGAAGGGCATCCGGCCAGTAAACACTTCAGCTAGCTCCACTCAGTTGCCCAGACTCCACCCTGGGATTATGGGGTCGTTAAAAGAGGATGATAAAACACATATAAATAGTCTCAGGGCTTTGATCACGTAGCCAGGGCTATTGCCTGTTACCGGCTTTTTAAAAAAGTGTACATGATGGAAGACTTTTATATCCAAAGCCTTTGTTGTTTAAGTAGAGGTTGTTCAGCTCACTCGAAATAGTTTTGTTGAAGTACAGTTAACCAGTGGCTTACAACAATATTTTTTAGTGACCCTTTCAAGTTACAACGGCACTGAAAAAAGTGACTTATCACCATTTTTCACATGACCGTTGTGGCATCTTCAGGGTCACAGGATAAAAATTCCGACATTTGGCAAGGGACTCACATTTATGACAGTTGCAGTGTCCCGGCGTCGTGTGCTCCTAGTGGTGAAATGTAAAATTTATTACTACCGGTTCTGTGGGTGTGGCTTGGTGGGGAGGGCTGGGTGGGCATGGCCAACTTTTTTTTAAAAAAAACTTTTAAAACCATTTTTTCTACAACCCCTTCGGCCGAAGAGGTTGTAAAAAAAATGCTTTTAAAAGCCTCTGACGATCCCAGCTGAGTTGCCTGATCGTCAGAGGCTTTTTTTTCTTTTAAAAGCCTCTGACGATCCCAGCTGAGCCACACAAATCCTCAGAGGCTTTTTTTTTTTACTTTTAAAAGCATTTTTCCGGCCACAGAGGTTGTAGAAAAAATGCTTTTAAAAATAAAAAACAAGCCTCTGATGATCGCGGGGGGTGGGGGAGGGATTTTTGCTACCGGTTCTCCAAACCACCGCCACCATTGCTACCGGATCGGGCGATCCGGTCCGAACCGGGAGCATTTCACCCCTATGTGATCCCCTTTTGCGACCCTCTGATGATCAAGTCAATGGGGAAGCCAGATTCACTTCACAGCCATGTTACTAACTGAACAACTGCAGTGATTCACTTAACAGCTGTGGCAAGAAAGGTCGTAAAGGGAAGCCAAACTCACTTAACAACCATCTCACTTATCAACAGAAAATTTGGGCTCAGTTGTGGTCGTAAGTCGGGGAACGATCTGTAATCCAGACAGGAAACCAAAACCATGAGCAGCAGCACAATGCACAATTGTGTTAATTGGGTTTAACACAATTAAATCTCCTACAGGAGAGAAGCAAAATCTAGAATTCAGGAGAAAGTTTCTAACCATGAGGACAATTAACCAGTGGAACGACTTGCCACCGGAAGTTGTGGGTGCTCCATCACTGGCGGTTTTTAAGAAGAGATTGGACAGTCATTTTTTCTCAAATTGTATAGGGTCTCCTGCTTGAGCAGATGGTTGGACTAGAACAGGGGTCTCCAACCTTGGCAACTTTAAGCCTGGAGGACTTCAACTCCCAGAATTCCCCAGCCAGCTGGCTGGGGAATTCTGGGAGTTGAAGTCCTCCAGGCTTAAAGTTGCCAAGATTGGAGACCCATGAACTAGAAGACCTCCAAATCATCTTCATTGCTCTTCTCTGCACTCATTCTAGAGTCTCAACATCTTTCTTACATCACGGTGACCAAAACTGAATGCAGTATTCCAAGATAGTTGCTAAAAGAGTTTTGCCCCATTTTGTGACCTTCCTTTTCTGCAATTTGTTAAGTGAATCACTGCAGAACCACACCCAAAGTAACGCGAAAAACCTACTTAATATCCCAATTTATATATCTATATTAAAAAAAAAGAAATCTATTTGTTGTCTTTTTGCTTGGCTCAGCTCACCCAATTTAACATTATTTGATTCTTCTAAACCAAGAAATTTGCAGCACATTAAAAAAAAATCTATTAGAGACTTATAGATGTATAACTACTCAATTAAAACTTAAATGATGCTGCTCGTTTGGAGAACCTCATTGATGACATCTGAATTATTAATTCCCTCGTTTTTTTTTTCCTTAAAAAGAAAAAACACCAACCCCACTAAAACGGTTTTCAGCTTAATTTGTAATAGGATTCCTGCCCGCTGAATCCCCATCTGTCTAATAAAAGTTCCTGCTGAAAATCTCTGCTGGAAATTAAGAGAATCCTTTCCATCCATCAAGGTAAGTCATGATTATTTCATAAGCAGCCTTAAATGTTCACATCGGGTTTTTACATCTTCACCTGAGTTAACTGCAAACACCTCATTTACAAGAATTCATGCTGAAGGTCTCTCGGGTTAGCTTAATATAAGCCATTCCTACAATAACCAGAAGCGTAAACCAGATTGCAAATATATATATAGTGTTAAATTTATATTTACTGACAAAGAAATAAAGGAAGACTAGTATAGATCTATTTCAAGCCATTTAGGTCTCATCAGCTAGCCACACCCTTCTAGGTTCGAATCCAGTCATGAATGCGACAGCTTGAGGGCTCCCGGATTGGAGCTGAAAGGCAAAAGGGAAGCAGTATGCTCCCTCCCATATTGGGGTAGACCAGGTGGTTCGATAGAAAAACACTTAATCTCTCCCCTGGCTCAAGCTGATAAAGGTAGGAGAACTTGCGGCTCAGAGATTAATACAACTGCCTAATATGCAGGCAGACCAAGTTCGAATCCGAGTAAGGCTATGGCTAGCTGATGAGAGCTAAATAGCTTGAAATAGATCTATACTAATCTCCCTTTATTTCTTTATCAGCAAATATAAATTTGGTATAAAATGGTTTGTCGTGAATGCAACTGCTTGAGGGCTCCTGGATTGGAGCTGAAAGGCGAAAGGGATGCAGTATGCTCCCTCCCACATGCTGGGGTAGACCAGGTGCTTCGATAGAAAAACACTTAATCTCTCCCCTGGCTCAAGATGATAAAGGTAGGAGAACTTGCGGCTCAGAGGTTAATACAACTGCCTAATATGCAGGCAGACCAAGTTCGAATCCGAGTAAGGGCATGGCTAGCTGATGAGAGCTAAATAGCTTGAAATAGATCTATACTAATCTCCCTTTATTTCTTTATCAGCAAATATAAATTTGGTATAATATATATATGAGTGTGTGTGTGTGTGTGTGTGTGTGTGTGTTTTCTAAGGTTTTCGCGGGTGTTTGTATGTAGGTCTTTGGTTATTCAGGTTTTCTCCCACGTAAAATTGGAAGTGTCTTCCAATCAAGACAGCATTCTGCACAAACCGAAAAACATCAAGACAGCATTCTGCACAAACCGAAAAATATCCACCATCCTAAGAAACCCCAAAGACAAAATTGAGTTAGAAAATCAAGGAGTATATGAAATCCCTTGCACCGCCTGCCCCACCACATACATCGGACAAACCAACAGAAGAATAAGTTCATGCATTGAAGAACACAAGAACTCAGTCAGAAAAGAGGAACCAACTTCTTCCCTGGTCCAACACCTTAAAGCCACAGGACATGATATTGACTTTAAAAAGACCAGAACTATCGCCAAAACTGAACATTTTGACAACAGAATAATCAGAGAAGCCATCGAGATAGAAAAACGCCCACACAGCGTGAATAAACGAGATGATACCTCCCGCCTACCAGCCATTTGGAAACCCGCCCTCATTGACAAACGAGTCCCTAACACAAAGAATGACACCAGACCCACACTCATGAAAACCACACAGGATGTCACCACCACACATCCACGCAAAAAGCAAACCCACACTGATGAGGCAAGACCACAAACCAGAAGCCAGACCACAGCTGCATCATTAGCCACTTTAAACCCCTCCAATCCATACTTAAAGCAAACTGACACCCACCATGAAGATGTGGCACGACCACAAATGTGAATACTCTGGTTTCTCTTCAGATCGTATAAATCTTTCGCCTTTTACTCCTTGATTTTCTAACTCAATTTTGTCTTTGGGGTTTCTTAGGATGGTGGGTATTTTTCGGTTTGTGCAGAATGCTGTCTTGATGTTGTGTTTGTGGAGGATCTTGCTGATTCTGTCTGTGGTGCCTTTTATGTATGGGAGGAGGGCTTTGCCGTTTTCTTGTTCTCTGCCTTGGATTTTAGTGGGGGTTCCTTTTTGGATTAGGTTGGTAATCTTATTTCTTTGGAATCCATTGGATGTTAGTATGTTAGTGAGAGTGTGTAGTTTGGTTTTTAGGTGTTGTTCGTCAGCTAAGCGTTTTGTTCTGGAGATGAGTGTCTTGGCTACGGAGTTGATCTGTGCTGGGTGGTGGTGTGAGAGTGTGTGCAGATAGTGGTTTGTGTGTGTTTTCTTCTGGTACATGGTGTGTCCTAGGGAGCCATTGGACACTTCCAATTTTACGCGGGAAAAAACCCAAATAACCAAAGACATACATACATACATACATACATACATACATACATATATATATATATATATTGTTCTTTTAATTTGTATGTTCATATGTATAATACTTTTCTAGTCAGGGTTTTTTCCTACGTAGCTCAAGATGTTCAATATATATAAAAGATATATTTTAAAAAGCAAGATGAGAAAGAACAGGCTAAGATCACAATGGTGGAACTAAAATTGCCAAAGTGAGGCATTACAGATTGCAATAGTAATAGCCCTTAGACTTATATACCACTTTACAGCCCTCTCTAAGTGGTTTACAGTCAGCCTATGGCCCCCAACAATCTGGTCCTCATTTAACCGACCTCAGAAGGATAGAAGGCGGTCAGGAATCGAACTGCTGAACTGCTGGCAGCTGGCAGGTCAGTAGAATCAGCCTGCAATACTGCATTCTAACCACTGTGCCATCATGGCTCTTATTTCTCAATTTACAATCAAACTGAGCCCAAAATTTGCATGGCTAAGCAGGACACTTGATAAGTGGGGCATTCTTCCCCATTTTAAGACATTACTTGCCACCGTTGTTAAGCGAATCACTGCAGTTGTTCACTTAGTAACACGGTGATTAAGTGAATCCAGCTTCCCCATTGGGTTTGCTTGCCGGAAGGTCGGAAAAGGGAATCACATGTCATTGCAATGGTCATTAATGAGTCAGTTGCCAAGTGTCCGAATTTTGATCATGTGACCACGAGGATGCTGCATAGTCGCAACTGTGAAAGATGGTGTTGTGGCCCGTCAGCAGCCTGTGCGGATTGTAGCTGATTCTGACAGCGAGGAGGCTGGTGTGGTGCTGCGCCAGCAGCCTGTGCAGCTGGTGCTCGAGTCGGACAGTGAGGAGGCTGGAGAAGATGTGGTGCCAGAGGCAGGGATTCAGCCAGGGCCTTCAGAACCTCCAGAAGCTCCTTTAAGTGAAGAGGATGAAGAGGAGGGGCCTCTTCTCAATGCATGGGCACGCAGAGCTGCCAAAAGGCAGGAGCGGCTCCTCAGGAGGAGGTCTCCTCAAGAGTAAGGCTTGGGGTTAATTGGCCACTCCCTTAGCCTATTTAAGGAAGAACACCGACTGAAGCAATTTGTAGGGAACAACTTTAGTTCACTCTCCTTCGCGTCTGGATTCTCTGCAAATTGCTTCATGGCTTTCTGCCAACCTTAGTAAGATTGTGATTTCTTTATCTTTGGTTTCTTGTAGGCTGTTAAGAAAGTTTATTAACAGCCTTTGTTTTGAAAAAGACTGAGTTATTTTACTAAATTAAGTTTTGCACAAACTTTGTGTGTGCTGTGTTCTTTGGGATCCGTAGCTGGAGCAGAACAGAGGGTCATTAGTCACTTTTTGCCCCATGCCCTTGTAACTTCAAACGGTCACTAAATGAATAGTTGTAAGTGGAGGACTTATCTATACTGGTACATAGGCTCTGATAATATAGTTCCTTGTTGTCTCTGGAGATTTTCAGTCATCTGGGTCATGGTTGTCCCAAAGGTGCTTTTTTCAAGAGGCAACTGGACTTTCTGGTTTTTTCTTTGAAGATGTTTCACTTCTCATCCGAGAAGCTTCTTCAGCTCTGACTGGATGGTGGGGAATGGAAGGATTTATACTCCCTGCAGACAGCTGGACATTGGCATCCTTTTAGCGAGAAAGCAACCTACAACTAAGGAGAAATTATCCAGTGGAACAGCTTGCCTTCAGAAGTTGTGGGGGCTCCATCACTGGAGGCTTTTAAGAAGAAACTGGACAGTCATTTTTCTAAAGTGGTATGGGGTCTCCTGCTTGAACAGGGGGTTGGACTAGAACAGTGGTCACCAACTGGTGGTCTGTGGACCACTGGTGCTCTGCAAGAAAATTTTGGTGGTCCGCAGAAAAATTATTTGCATTTTTTATATTGCACTTAATCAAGGGTCCTCAAACTACGACCCCTGGACCGGATACGTGCAATGAACGTTTGTGTTGCTGCAGAGAGTCTCCCCCTTCGGGGTCTCTTTGTGCAAGTCGGAGCGGGGCAGAAATTCTGACTTGGGGTCTGCTTCAGCCTCCTGGTGCAGGGCTTTGGGTGAAGGCTCTGGAGGGAAGTGCCACTGGTGGCGAAGAGCCGGAGGGCCTTGTTCCAGTGGGACTGCATCATGGCCTGGTGTTCTGTCCCCGTCTCACACACGCACACCAGCAGTCGACCAAGAGTTAAAATAAACCAACAGACAAGAATTTCCTTTGATAACAGAATTGGCAGCAACCCAGTGGCTGCTTGCCAATAGTTTTTACTTATAAAGGGAGGTTTATCTCCTCTGACCGAAAACATCAAAGTCCACAAAAGGCAAAGAATAGTCAAGTCCAGTCCAAAAAATCAGTCCAAGCAGAGCATATAACAGAATTCCAGAAATACAGAATGACTTGCTAGCTTTTCAGTTTTGTTCGTCACAAAGCCTGAATGGCCACCACACCCCCTTTTATCCCCTGTGGGGTGTGGTCCAGTGACTCAGCTTAATCTCTGGCACGCCTCCTTCTCTGCTGTGTGCACTTGTCTTTCCGACGCTGTCGGGGATCCAGCCTCCTGAGTCCCAGCTGATGGCTAGAGGGAAAAAAACTGTTTAAACTCTTGCCGCAGGGCTTCAAAGGGCCGCCCTACAGCTTATCAGTGTTAAAAGAAAACAAATGAGTAGACCGGTGTCTGCAAAAATAAATGGGTAGACCCAGTGGTGGGATTCTACTTCGGTAGAACCGGTTGTTAAGTAGTTAAGTACTTAAGCCAGTGGTTCCCAAAGTAGGCGGTACCATGCCTTAGGGGGGTGGTAAGAGGCAAGGGGGGCGGCAGGGAGGCGTTAGAGGCGAAAGGGGGCGACAGGGGGGGCGCTAAGTGGCAAGGAGGGTGGCCCTCACCCTTTGGCCTGTGCCTCACAGAAGTTACCTCCTTGCAAGCAAACAGCAAGAAAAAACAACTCCTTTCAGCTTCAGCATAGGCTAATTAGCCCATTGATTAGATCTGCCTCCCGACTCTCATCTGATTTGCCCTCAGCTGTTTTTGAAGGGCTCAGCTGTTTGCTGCAAAGAGCTAAATTGCTGGAGCAGATTTTTTTTTCTCCTTATGCAAATCAAGCTGAAAACGAAATTGAAAGTAAAGCAGGGTGTTGGTTGTTATGTTGGAAAATTAGGCAGAGGTAGATTTCTTTTCTTTTTCCTCACCAAAAAAGGTAGGTGCAAACAATGGAAATTTAGGGCAAAAGAAGAGAGTTTAAGATTTTAAAACACAAAAGAAAAAAGCTCTATTTAACTAGAGAATTGTAATAATTGAGATACTATTAATTGTATATTGTGTTGAAAGCAGAAATGGTTAAGTTGTGGTTTGGAGAAATATATGGGGGAAATTATTTGGTTTATTATTATTGGTAAATATAATTAATTGATTTGTAAGAAATTGGATTGCATGGAAATAATTGGAATATTCATGTTCATATTGATTAATATACAAAAAAGATAGTTATATAACTAATTGATTTATATTAAAATGTTGAATTTGTATTGAACAACTGTAATATTACATAATTAACCAATGTGAGGATGGATATAAAAATAGATGACAATGGGAAGGGGTATAATATAGAATAGAAGGGAAAAATTGAATTTGATTAAGATTAGAGATGAGGATGAAGGGTAATATTTGTTTTTTAAAAAAATAGATGAGGAATAAATATGGCAAAAAGGAAATATAGAAATTGTAAATTTAATTGAAATGACTAAACACTGTTTAAATTTGTGAACCGGCCAAATACTCTGTTCAAAGAAAATACATTGTATGTTTCTATGTGTGTTTCTAATTATTGCTATTTATTCATATTTCTTCTCTTTTATTCTTTAAAATTTAACAATTCATCCTTTATCTTAATATCTTTATATTTGTTTGGGGTTGCCTTTCTTCCCTTTCATCTTTTTTATTATACAGCAATCTTTCTCCTCAAACCTACCACCTCTCTCTTTTCTTTCCTTCTTACTTTCTCTTCCTCCCCCTCTTCTTCTCCTCCCTACTTCCTCTTCCTTTCCTCTTCTCCTCCTCTCTTCCTCCCACTCTTACCCTCACTCCTACTCTAATTTCCCTTCCTTTCCTTCATCCCTTCTCTTCCTTCCCTTTCTCTCCTTCCTTCTTCCATCTCTCTTCTCCTTCCTTCATCCCTCTGTATTGCTGTATCCTTTTGTGCATATGGATTACTCAAAGGGCTGAAAAAGTTATTTTTGACTGGTCCTCGCACTTTTGACCAGGCCTCGAACTTATGACTGTCCTCACATTTTATGTTTTTTGCCCTATCTTGTCACCATAGTGAAGAGAAACAGTTGTGAAATGATTGACACGGTTGTTAAGAATGCTACAATGGGCATAAATGATGAGCAGTCATAAGTGCGAGGACCGGTCAAAAGTGCAAAGACCTGTCAGAAATCACTTTTTTCAGCCCTCTGGGTAGTCCCTATACACATAGCCATGGCCACCCGGTCACATGACCAGCTAGCCACACCTACCCAGTCACATGACCTCCAAGCCACGCCCACAAAATAAGCCATGCCCACAGAACCGGTAGTAAAAATTTTTAGAACCCACCCCTGGAACTGAGCCAATTATTTTGCAAACTCTTTCTCATGGTGGCTGCTTAGCTCCAACAACTGCTTCCTGTTGGGGCCCTAAGGAGCCCGGGCGGGAGGCGAGGAATGTCTAGGAGGGGAGGAGCGAGTAGAAGCCGATGAGGCGCCCCTCGACGCGAGTGACATAAAGTTGGCCACGCCCACCCAGTCACATGACCACTTAGCCACGTCCACCCAGCCGATCATTAGGCAGATCATATTAGTGGTCCGCGGGATTTAAAATTATGAATTTAGTGGTTCCCTGAAGTCCGAAAATTTGGGGACCCCTGGACTAGAAGGCCTCCAAAGTCCCTTCCACCTCTATTATTCTGTATTTTTGTATCTCCTCATCCAGCTTTCACAGTTCTCTAGCATTTAGGGTTCAACGGGGAATTGACGGGGGCGGCGAGGGGAATTTGCTGTTAAGGAAGCTATGATTCTGATATCGCGATCTTCCCTCTAAGCCAGCAAATAAACAAGGCCGGGAAACTCGATTGGAGAAACATCCTATTCTATTAAAAGAGATCTATCAATATCCTGGCCATAATAAATGAGCTTCAGGGGGCCAGACCAGCTCTTCAATCTCAGCAGCGGCTGTATGAACTCTGTTTCACCTCTTATATTTATTTACATGTCTCCCTTCTCTCTCTCTCTCATTCTCGTTCTCTCTCTCTCTTTCAAACTCATTCCGGAGAAATTAATCAACATTGATCAGTCTCGTTTGTGAAAGTGTCATTTTCGATGACTGTGAAACGGAAAAGCGAAGGGCGGGTGGGAAAGAGGAGGGGGCGAGGGTTGCTAAACAAGAAATAAAACGGTATTTCAATCGGTAGTCTAAATGTTCCTATATTACCAATGGATGCTTTCTCCCTTCCGCGACTCTGCCTATGATATTTAAATATCTCCATGGCATTTTTTTTTTATTTTAAAAAAAGAGAAATACCCTATGGGAAAATGTCTTTTTCATTATTCAGAGGCACGCCGAATTCTCACTGCTGTGAAATGCTGGATGTGGAGATTTAATTTTGGGGAGAGGCCAAGTTTCTTGATTCAAACTCCGTATGGTTATGAATTTTATCTTTAATTGGTAGCCAGTCTAGACTCGTGTGATCTCTGTGAAGGAATAATAGTGGAAAAGAGGCTGGCATTTTGTAGAAGGATGTATGAAGCCTCCATATTGATGTTCAGTGACTGATATTTTATCCCATGTTTATTTATTTATTTATTGAATTTGTATACCGCCCTACTCCTGAAGGACTCAGGGCAGTGAACAGCCAAATAAAATATATATAATACAAATGTTAAAAAACCATTAAAATACAATTAAATAATTGGCCCGAAAAACGAAATTTAAAACACCCCAAATTCATAAGACAAATGTAAAATTGAAGAATTTTAAAAATTTTAAAAAGTTTAAAAGAGAGGTTAGGCCAGGCCGGCCTGCTGGAAAAGAAATGTTTTGATGGCACGGTGGAAAGCGCGCAGGTCCAGGATCCTCCGTATCTCCGGGGGGAGCTCGTTCCAGATGGCGGGTGCCCCCACAGAGAAGGCTCTCCCCCTGGGGGCCGCCAGTCGACATTGTTTGGCCGACAGCACCCTGAGGAGCCCCTCTCTATGGGAGCGTACTGGTCGGTGAGAGGCTACTGGTGGCAGAAGGCGGTCTCGTAAATACCCCGGTCCTAAGCCATGGAGCGCTCTAAAGGTGGTAACCAAAACCTTGAAGCGCACCCAGAAGACCACCGGGAGCCAGTGCAGCTCACGCAGGAGGGGGGTCACATGGGAGCACCCCGTCGCTCCCATAACCACCCGCATGGCCGCATTCTGGACCAGCTGGAGCCTCCAGGTGCTCCTCAAGGGGAGCCCCATGTAGAGAGCATTGCAGTAGTCCAGGTGGGAAGTGACAAGGGTGTGAGTGACCGTAGTTAATGAGTCCCGATCCAGAAAGGGACGCAACTGGCGAATCAGGCGAACCTGATAAAACGAACGGTGTTAAACGGTTAGATAAGTTTGGTGTAAGGGTTAAGGCCAGGGGTGGATTCTAAAAATTTTTACTACCAGTTCTGTGGGCATGGCTTATTTTGTGGGCGTGGCTTGATGGTCATGTGACAATTCTTTAGGATTTAGCAGAGGTACTGGTCTACCAGGCTTTTAACTGCTTGCAGAGCTGTACCGGTCTACTCATTTATTCTTGGAGGCACTGGTCTACCCATTTGTTTTTGGAGGCACCGGTCTACCCATTTGTTTTTGCAGGCACCGGTCTACCACCAAACTGCCTTTTAACACTGATCAGCTGCAGGGTGGCCCTTTGAAGCCCCGCGGCAAGAGTTTAAACAGTTTTTTTCCTTCTAGCTGATCAGCTGGGACTCAGGAGGCAGCAAATAGATTGGGGGCGATGCCAAATAAAAGGTAAGAATAACGCAGGGGGGGGGCGAGGGGGGCAGGAGGACCCAGCTCCCGAACAAAGAGAACTGGTTCGGTGACGTCATATTGTCACACTACCGGCTCGGCCGAACCGGGCCAAACCGGGAGGAACCCACCACTGGTTAAGGCACCGGGCTAGAAACTAGGAGTTCAGGAGTTCTAGTCCTGCCTTAGACATGAAAGCCACTTGGGTGACTTTGGGCCAGTCACTGTCTCTCAGCCCTAAGACAGAGACAATGGCAAACCACAAGAGCCAGTTTGGTGCAGTGGTTAAGGCATCAGGCTAGAATCAGGAGGCTGTGCGTTCTAGTCCTCCCTTAAGCACACAACCTAGAATAGAATGAATGAGCTCCTTCTCAAGCAGGAGAACCTATACCATCTCAAACAAGTGACTGTCCAGTCTCTTCTTAAAAACCTCCAGTGATGGAGCACCCACAACTTCTGAAGGCAATCTCTTCCACTGGGTTAATTGTCCTCACTGTTAGGAAGTTTCTCCTTAGTTCCAGGTTGCTTCTCTCCTTGATTAGTTTCCATCCATTGCTTCTTGTCCTGCCCTCAGGTGCTTTGGAGAATAGCTTGACTCCCTCTTCTTTGGGGCAGCCCCTCAAATACTGGAATATTGCTATCATGTCACCCCTAGTCCTTCTTTTCTCTAGACTAGCCAAACCCAAATCCTGCAGTCGTTTTTCATATGTTTTAGTCTCCGGGCCTTTGATCACCTTAGTTGCTCTTCTCTGAACTTTTTCCAAAGTCTCAAGATCTCAAGATCTTTTCTGTGATATGGTGACCAAAACTGGTTGCAGTATTCCAGGTGTGGCCTTACTAAGGCTTTATAAAGCGCTACTAACACCGCTTATTATAGTTCAACCCTAACCCTAACTTAAACCATGTTAGATCAGTTTGGTGTCAAGGTTAAGGCACCAGGCTAGAAACTAGAAGACCAGGAGTTCTAGTCCTGCCTTAGGCACGAAGTCAGTTGGGTGAAATTTATTTATTTATTTATTTATTTATTTGTCAAACATGTACAAGATAGCTAAAATCTCTGCATATTTGAAGGATTGTTCGAATGAAAGATACATATTGGAATGGAGGAGATGGATTGATTACATTCAAAACAAATATGGGATTAAAAAGTTGCAAATAGACGGTCGGCACCTTTTATCATCTGTGGTGGACTTGCCCTGAGACCAAAAAGTTTTGGTTAAAGATTCGACTCTGGCTCTCGGAAATAATGGGACAAGAGATAGCCCTGGCCCCGGAATCCTTCCTCTTAGGTATGATTGAAGATGGTCTCGACAACAATAAAACCCAACTGGCAATTCAAATTATTACTGCGGCTAGATTAGCCTTTGCGAAACTCTGGAAATCCAACTCTACCCCCTCTGAAGAAACATTAATAAATAAAATTCTAGAGTGCGCAGAGATGGCTAAATTGACGAGCGAGCTAAAAAATGAAGAGAACTCTAAGTACTACGAAGTATGGGGAATTTGGTATAACTGGTTAAAGAATAGGATAAAAATATGATAATAGGCTACGATTTGTTAGACACCCGAAATGGATTTAATTGTATAGAAATGTAGAGAATTGTATAGAACTGTATATTGCATAGTTATGGATGGAATTCACTTAATGTTTGATCTATGAAATGTGTAAACATTGCACCTCGGATCAAGATTGTGATTGTACATTGTCTTTTTAAAAATTGGAAAATTCAATAAAGTATTTAAAAAAATAAATAAAAAATAAGTTGCAAATAGCTTATGAATGAAATATTTAGGTGAATTCTTATATTCTTATATTTTGGTATGTATGGGGGAGTTAAAGTGTAAGGGAGAGTGAAGAGCTTATAGGTAGTTTGTTTATGTTTGATTATGTTTGTTAAATGCTATACCCTGTATTTTGCTCTGGGAAGTCGGGGGTGGGGGGAGGGAGAAGGGAATGGGGGGGGAGGAAGGGGGGGAATTTTTTTGTAAAAATATTTTAAAACTTTTCAATAAAAAAAAACATGTACAAGATAGCAGGTATGAATATGAACATGGACATGAATGAGGGAAATGAGTACAAATAAATGGGGACAGTAGGATAGGGGCAGTAGGCACACTAATGCCCCCTTTACGGACCTCTTAGGAATGAGGTGAGGTCCACGGTAGACATGCACGCCTTCCATGCATCCGCCCGGCCTTTTTACGCATGCGCTTTGCTAGTTTGCACACCTTCTGCGCATGTGCCCAGCCTTGAAAACGTGCCTAAATATGATGGCATAGAGCCGGGGCGGGTGGATGGCTACCCACGATCTCCGCTACCGGTTCGCCTGAACTGGTACGAACCGGCTGAATACCACGTCTGGTCGGTGTGCCTATATCTGCAATTATACAAGACTTTTGTTGCCAAAGAAAGTCCTCCAGCTAACTTTTCCCCATCACAAGAGGAAGCAAAATATATCACCCCACCACCACCCACAAATCAATAAATGAGCACCAACGATCTCTGTGCAAACATTGTGGGTGTTTTTAGAAGAGTATGGATATGACTTTGCGTTCAATTTAGGATGAGCTACGGTAATAATAAAGTGTGTTAACATATTTTAGTACTCACTTCCCCATCCGAATCAATGCTGCTTTTACATGCGTGGCCAGATGTGAGAACATTCAATTTTGTTGGCTTTCTGTTTGTTTGTTTGTTTGTTTGTTTGTTTGTTTATTTATTTATTTATTTATTTATTTATTTATTTATTTATTTATTTATTTATTTATTTATTTATTTTTGAATTTGTATACCGCCCTTCTCCCTGAGGACTCAGGGCGGTGAACAGCCAAATAAAAACATCAAATACAAATATTAAAACACAGTTAAAAATATATATAGATTTGGCCCCATTAATTAAAACGATAAACAAAACAAAACAATTAAAACCCTTAAAAAGAAATTTTAAGGGCATGGCGGAAGGCACTGAGGTCATGGATTCTCCTTATCTCAGGGGGCAACTGATTCCAGAGGGTGGGTGCCCCCACAGAGAAGGCCCTCCCCCTGGGGGTCACCAGCCTGCATTGATTGGCTGATGGCACCCTGAGGAGGCCCTCTCTGTGGGAGCGCACGGGTCGGTGGGAGGTCGTCGGTGGCAGTAGGCGGTCTTATGATCATTTTTCACAGTTACGACCCTTACGACCCTTTCTGGACCGGGACGCCTTGCGCACGGTCACTCACGCCCTTGTCACCTCCCGGCTGGACTACTGCAATGCTCTCTACATGGGGCTCCCCTTGAAGAGCACTCAGAGGCTCCAGCTGGTCCAGAATGCGGCCCGCGCGGGTGGTTATGGGCGCAACCCATTGTGCCCATGTGACACCCCTCCTGCGTGAGCTGCACTGGCTCCCAGTGGTCTTCCAGGTGCGATTCAAGGTACTGGTTACCACCTTTAAAGCGCTCCATGGCACAGGACCCGGGTACCTTCGAGACCGACTTCTGCCACCAATAGCCTCCCACCGGCCAGGGGGACCTTTTATCAGGTTCGCCTGATCCGCCAGTTGCGGCCCTTTCTTGATCGGGATTCCTTGTGCACAGTCACTCATGCCCTCGTAACCTCTCGCCTTGATTACTGCAATGCTCTCTACATGGGGCTCCCCTTGAAGAGCACCCGGAGGCTCCAACTGGTCCAGAACGCAGCAGCGCGGGTAGTGACGGGAGCAGCATGGCGCTCCCATGTAACACCGCTCCTGCGTGAACTGCACTGGCTCCCGGTGGTCTTCCGGGTGCGCTTCAAGGTGTTGGTTATCACCTTTAAAGCGCTCCATGGCATAGGGCCTAGCTATTAATAATTTTAAATTGGGTTTTAAATTTCTGGGGTTTTAAATTTGAGCGGAATATATTTAATAATTTTAAACTATTTTAACTGATGTTGTCTTGTGTTTTAATAGGCTGTACACCGCCCTGAGTCCTTCGGGAGAAGGGCGGTATAGAAATAAAATTATTCTTATTCTTACAGCATTCTTGTCATCACATGATGAAAATTCGGATGCTCGGCAAACTGACTCACAGTTATGACGGCCGCAGTGTCCCCGAGGTTCATGGGTTCCCCTTTTGAGACTTTCTGACAAGCCAACTCGATGGGGAAGCCGGATTGACTTCACAACCATGTTTACTAAGCTAACAACCGCATCGATTCACTTAACCGACGGTGGCAAGAAAAGCTGTCAAAATGGGGCAAAACTCACTTTAACCAATATAACTCACTCGGCAACCTGAAGTTTGGACTCCATTGGGGTGGTAATGGCAATCGTGGATTCGAGCGGAATACAACTTCGATGAGTAAATAAACATAGATGTACCATTGGCAAAGAGAACTTGGTAGAACTTTCTCTTCACCCCTCCTAATAAATCTATTTTGTGTTGCTTTTCTATGTCATATAATATACGTGGGTAATATACATACATAGATACATATTAATTATTAATATTAATTAATTAATTAATTAATTAATTAATTAATTAATTATGAAATAGCCATGGTTATGTATATTGGAGGTGGTGACCCTTTGAGAGCTGTATGCAATGAAATTTCATTTTAATGTAAGCTGATTAGTGTACATTGAAAGTGATAATAATTATCCCATCCCATCCCATCCCATCCCATCCCATCCCATCCCATCCCATTCCATTCCATTCCATTCCATTCCATTCCATTCCATTCCATTCCATCCCCTCCTCTCCCCTCCCTTTGCCTATTCTATTCTATTCTATTCTATTCTATTCTATTCTATTCTATTCTATTCTATTCTATTCTATTCTATTCTATTCTATTCTATTCTATTCTATTCTATTCCATCCCATCCCATCCCATCCCATCCCATCCCATCCCATCCCATCCCATCCCATCCCTCTTCTCTTCTCTTCTCTTCTCTTCTCTTCTCTTCTCTTCTCTTCTCTTCTCTTCTCTTCTCTTCTCTTCTCTTCTCTTCTCTTCTCTTCTCTTCTCTTCTCTTCTCTTCTCTTCTCTTCTCTTCTCTTCTCTTCTCTCTCTCTCTCTCCCTACCCCTACCCCTACCCCTACCCTTACCCCATCCCATCCCATCCTATCCCATCCCATCCCATTCTCTATTGAAAATTCATCTTTCTCCTTTTTACTGCTAAGTTTAATAGACCCGCTTTGGATTTTCGTCTTACGGTCTAATTAATATGCCTCTTCAGTGCCTCTTTGCCTGTCTCTTAATGGTGTCTCCTTCCTACCCCGTCAGTTCTCTGGGGAAGACAGAAAGGGCGAGAAACCCTCCATGTTTTTTCACGCAAACTTATTTATCTGTCTTTTGCAATTAGCACTTCGGCCTTTTCCCTCACACTTAAACGTGCCACCGTATTGATCGCCTCCCCTCCATCCGACTGGCTGAACAATTTCAGGTGGTAGCTTCCCATGATTTACAGTGACTAATGATGTAACTAAGGAATATCACTGGGGCTAGTTAATAGGAAGGATGGAGCTAATCAATAGCTATAATAGCTTTACTATCAGGCAGGGGCGACGGACTCGAGGGGAACACGTGGCCCCCGAAAAGCTATTTTCTCAGCCCCTGAACTTTGAGGTGATTTAAATCGACTTGGATCACAGAAAACCAAAATAAATTTCACACACTCAAACCCGGTTCTGTGTAATGAAACCCCCCCCCCCCCCTTAAAAGGAAATCATAGCTGTGTGGATGTTTCTTTTAGATTACAGATGAATAGAATTGGAAGGGACCTTGTAGGTCATCTAGTCCAACCCTCTGCCCAAGCACCATTTCTAACAGATGGCAGTCCAATCTGTTCTTGAAAGCCTCCAGTGATGAAGCTCCCACAACTTCCAAAAGCAACTTCTGTTCCATGGGTTGATTGTTCTCACTGTCAGAATATTTCTCCTTATTTCCAGATTGAACTTCTCCTTGTTCAGTTTCCTCCAGGGTGGATTTGATTTAAATCGAGTCGATTTAAATCATGATTTAAGTCATGATTTAAATCACTAGTAAAAAGGCTTGATTTAAATCAACTCGATTTAAATCATAATTTTTAAAGAGCAACTGTCATCTCTGCAACTCCTTTGACCCGCTGTTGACTCACCGATAGTCCCAGTGTTGCAGAATATACAGCCTCCTGCTACATAACTAAGCTCCATTTCATGCTGAATAAACTAAATTATTTATGTATCTTAAATAGAAAACTATCTTACGATAGATTTTTACCTCAAAAGTTTTTTATTAAAATAAATTCAATAAAAATAAAAAAAATCTGATTTAAATCAAAAAAATCCGATTTAAATTTAAAAAAATCCAATTTTTTTGATTTTTTTTTTAAAAAAATCATTGATTTTTATCCACCCTGGTTTCCTCCATTATTCCTTTTCTGGTCTTCAGATGCTTGGGAGAATAGCTTGACTCCCTCTTCTTTGTGGCAGCCCCTCCAATATTGGAAGACTGCTATCCTGTCTCCCCTGATCCTTCTCTTCGCTAGACTAGCCATGCCCAGTTCTTGTAACTGTTCTTCATATGTTTTAGTCTCCAGTCCCCTCATCATCTTGATTGCTCTTCTCTGCACCCTTTCTAGAGTCTCAACATCTTTTTTATAATGTGGGGACCAGTGACAAAGGCAGCCATCTGTGTTCAGACATACAAGTCAGACATACAGGTAGTCGACATACGACCACAATGGAGGCCAACATTTCTGTTGCTAAGTGAGACAGTTGTTAAGTGAATGTTGTGCCATTTTATGACCTCCTCCTCTTCCTCCTTCTCCCATTCAAACAAGAATATATTTCTAGCGGTCTTTTAGCTCCTTCCATCTTCTAATGGCAGATTTCATGGTCACTGCTGAAGTGGTATTGTAGGTCCAAGTTCCAGCAGTTGTTGTTTTCATACATGAGCCACAGGGGTGAAATGCTCCCGGTTCGGACCAGATCGCCCGATCCGGTAGAGATGGAGGCGGGTGGTTCGGAGAACCGGTAGCAAAAATCCCTGCCCACCCCCCCATGCCCAGCTGAGCCGCACGATCATCAGAGGCTTTTTTTTTTTTTTACTTTTAAAAGCATTTTTTCTACAACCTCTTCTGACGAAAAAATGCTTTTAAAAGTAAAAAAAAAAAAAAAGCCTCTGATGATTGCGCGGCTCAGCTGGGATCGTCAGAGGCTTTTCAAAGCATTTTTTTCTGCAACCTCTTGGCCGAAGAGTTGGTAAAAAAAATGCTTTGAAAAGTCTCTGAGGATCCCAGCTGAGTTGCCTGATCGTCAGAGAGGCTTTTCAAAGCATTTTTTAAAAAGCCTCTCTGACGATCCCAGCTGAGTTGCCTGATCGCCAGAGACTTTTCAAAGCATTAGAAAAAAATGCTTTGAAAAGTTAAAAAAAAAAAAAAAGTTGGCCACGCCCACCCAGTCACATTACCTGCCCCCCCCACCAAGCCACACCCACAGAACCAGTAGTAACAAATTTTACATTTCACCCCTGCCCTTGACTCAATGGAAGTCCACCCATTCGAAGAGTAAGAGCAACGATGAATATACGATGGATGTCAGAATGAGGAATAGTTTCCACTTTTCATCCGAGGACTTGATTCTGATGCCCACCAGGTTCAGCCTCGCGCTGTTTTATGGCCCCCTCCGGTGCCAACTGGAATTAGACTCCGTGAAGGAAAAGGAAATGTTATCACGTCTGGCACCCAAACAAAAGGCAAGGGTTTGGCACAAAGCACCATTGTTTGCAACTAGGGTCGGAAATGTAATTAAATTTAGAGGGCTGTGCCAGTCGGTTCTCTTCATCGTTGCCAGATGTCTTAAGATTGGGAGATGCCAGCTTCCTACCACCCACACTTGGCCACACGAGGAAACGTTCGGCGCCCACTGCCAATTCTTATTTCTGCAATCCTAAGGAGGGACCCAAAATTAAAATCTCATTGGCCCCAACAGGGGACAAGGGCCTTGTTGGCTTCCAGCCTCCCTTGCAAATGTGGTCCATCAAGCAAGACTTTGAACTGTAGTAGGGATGCCGTCTTCCTTTCCCCCGGATGCTTATTATTATTATTATTATTATTATTATTATTATTATTATTATTATTATTATTATTATTATTATTTTCAGTGGAAGAGGCCATGTTGGTCTGGGCAAGTTTCTCTGTCTGCAGGAAGCAGCACCTGCAGATTCATAAATAATTCTTTTGTGCAGAAGAGAGGAAAAAAAATGAGGAAGAAGCTATGGGCTCTACGGGTCTTTTAGGAGAGTCAATTTGTAGTGCTCCGTAAAGGCTGTGGCTGAACCAAACAGCTGTGATTTCACCGTATGCATTTTTGATAGGGAGAAGTGTCCAGCAGCTCTTTCTCACCATGCTCTAAATAATAGCAACAATGCCTGGTCTTTTTCCAGAAAAGTCCTATGCGCCGTCTTTCTTCTTTCTTTCTTTCTTTCTTTCTTTCTTTCTTTCTTTCTTTCTTTCTTTCTTTCTTTCTTTCTTTCTTTCTTTCCTCTCACCTTCCTTCCCTCTCACTCCCTTCTTTTTTGTTCTTTATTTTCCTTCATTCCTTCCTTCACTCCTTCTCTATTTTTCTTTATTTTCTTCCTTCTTTCTTTCTTTCTGTCTTTCTCTCTCTTTCTTTTTTCCTTCCTTCTTTCCTCTCTCCTTCCCTCTGTCACTGCCTTTTCTTTCTTTATTTTCCTTCATTCCTTCCTTCACTTCTTATCTACCTGCCTTCTTCCTTCTCTTTCTTTCTTTCTTTCTTTCTTTCTTTCTTTCTTTCTTTCTTTCTTTCCTCTCTCCTTCCTTCCCTTTCTCACTACCTTCTTTTTCATTATTTTCCTTCCTTCCATCACTCCTTCTCTATCTGTCTTTTTCCCTGCCTCTTTCTTTCTTTCTTTCTTTCTTTCTTTCTTTCTTTCTTTCTTTCTTTCTTTCTTTCCTCTCACCTTCCTTCCCTCTCACTCCCTTCTTTTTTGTTCTTTATTTTCCTTCATTCCTTCCTTCACTCCTTCTCTATTTTTCTTTATTTTCTTCCTTCTTTCTTTCTTTCTGTCTTTCTCTCTCTTTCTTTTTTCCTTCCTTCTTTCCTCTCTCCTTCCCTCTGTCACTCCCTTCTTTTTCTTTCTTTATTTTCCTTCATTCCTTCCTTCACTTCTTATCTACCTGCCTTCTTCCTTCTTTCCTTCTTTCTTTCTTTCTTTCTTTCTTTCTTTCTTTCTTTCTTTCTTTCCTCTCACCTTCCTTCCCTCTCACTCCCTTCTTTTTTGTTCTTTATTTTCCTTCATTCCTTCCTTCACTTCTTCTCTATTTTTCTTTATTTTCTTCCTTCTTTCTTTCTTTCTGTCTTTCTCTCTCTTTCTTTTTTCCTTCCTTCTTTCCTCTCTCCTTCCCTCTGTCACTCCTTTTTCTTTCTTTATTTTCCTTCATTCCTTCCTTCACTTCTTATCTACCTGCCTTCTTCCTTCTTCCTTCTTTCTTTCTTTCTTTCTTTCTTTCTTTCTTTCTTTCTTTCTTTCTTTCTTTCTTTCCTCTCTCCTTCCTTCCCTTTCTCACTACCTTCTTTTTCATTATTTTCCTTCCTTCCATCACTCCTTCTCTATCTGTCTTTTTCCCTGCCTTTCTTTCTTTCTTTCTTTCTTTCTTTCTTTCTTTCTTTCTTTCTTTCTTTCTTTCTTTCTTTCTTTCCTCTCACCTTCCTTCCCTCTCACTCCCTTCTTTTTTGTTCTTTATTTTCCTTCATTCCTTCCTTCACTCCTTCTCTATTTTTCTTTATTTTCTTCCTTCTTTCTTTCTTTCTTTCTTTCTCTCTCTTTCTTTTTTCCTTCCTTCTTTCCTCTCTCCTTCCCTCTGTCACTCCCTTCTTTTTCTTTCTTTATTTTCCTTCATTCCTTCCTTCACTTCTTATCTACCTGCCTTCTTCCTTCTTTCTTTCTTTCTTTCTTTCTTTCTTTCTTTCTTTCTTTCTTTCTTTCTTTCTTTCTTTCTTTCCTTCCTCTCTCCTTCCTTCCCTTTCTCACTACCTTCTTTTTCATTATTTTCCTTCCTTCCATCACTCCTTCTCTATCTGTCTTTTTCCCTGCCTCTTTCTTTCTTTCTTTCTTTCTTTCTCTTTCTTTCTTTCTTTCTTTCTTTCTTTCTTTCTTTCTTTCTTTCTTTCTTTCTTTCTTTCTTTCTGTCTTTCTTTCTTTCTTTCTTTCTTTCTTTCTTTCTTTCTTTCTTTCTCTGTCTTTCTTTTTTCCTTTCTTCTTTCCACTCTCCTTCCCTCTTTCATTCCCTTCTTTTTCTTTCTTTATTTTCCTTCATTCCTTCCTTCACTCCTTCTCTATCTTCTTTCTTTCTTTCTTTCTTTCTTTCTTTCTTTCTTTCTTTCTTTCTTTCTTTCTTTCTTTCTTTCTTTCTTTTCCTTCCTTCCTTTTCCTTCCTTCCTTCTTTCTTTCTCTCTCTCTTTCTCTCTCTCTTTCTTTTTTCCTTCCTTCTTTCCTTCCTTCCCTCCCTCCCTCTTTTTCTATCTCTCTCTCATTCTTTCTCTTTTTCTCTCTTTCTCTTTTTCCCCCTTTCTTTTTTCCTCTTTGATATAATTTTATTAACGGTTTTTCTAAAAGAAGGTAAAAACCAATACAACCTAATAGAAATTAAGAAAAAAGAAAAACCCAAGCAAAACAATAAAAGAGAAAGCTAAAAGCGCAAGAAATTGACTCTATCGTTTCTTCTTCTTAGAGAGCCAGTTTGGTCAAGCGGTTAAGGCGCCTGGCCAGAAACCAGGAGACAATGACTTCTAGTCTCACCTCAGTCACGAGAGCCAGCTGGTTGACTTTGGGCCAGTCATTGTCTCTCAGCCCATCTCCTCTTGCAGGATTGTGGCTGTGGGGAAAATAGGAGGAGGATGTTGTGTTGGATATGTTCGCCGCCTTGAGTTATTTGTAAAAATAATAAAGACGGGGATACAGATAAATATTTAATGTGGCACCCAGGTCTTAACTGAGTGTTTCCAGTGGATTAATCATGGGTGGGCTCCTAGGGGTTTGGCAGGATTCGGGCAATCCTCTAATCAAGGATCGCCGGGGTTCAGCGAACCCCCAAATGCCACCACTGGCTGGCTACGCCTCCCCTCCCCTCCCAGAAGTCTCCACGCGGCCCGTTCATCATTCCAGGTAAGTGCAGGGGCCGCATGGAGTGTCTGGGAGGGCAAAAAATGGGCCTATTGGACATTCCGGAAGCTGGCCTGTTTCCAGTCTCCAGAGGGCCTCCAGACCCCGGGGGAGGCAGTTTTTGACCTCCCGGATGCTCGAGAAAAGCCTCCGAAGCCTAGGGAGGGCAAAAAACACCCCCGCCACCGTGGTGCAGGCAGCTGACTAGGCCATGCCCACCATGGCCATGCCCACCCAGCAACGGGGCAGTGAACCCATTGCTAAAGATTCTGAAGCCCACCCTTGGGATTAATTAATAATGGGATTATGAAAAGAAGAATAGAGTTGGGGTCTTTTTGGTAGGAGGGAATCAACAACCACTTCAAAGGCCTCTGGTGTTAGAAAAACTATCGGGGTTTTTTTTGTGTTTTTTGGTTGTTGTTGTAAAATGGACTTGCATGAACAAAACTCGCTATGCGCACAGACGGTGCTCCATGGATTCTTGGCTCTGGCTCTAGATTTATTACATTGCCATAATCATGATTCAGGGTGTCACAGAGAGAGAGAGAGAGAGAGAGAGAGAGAGAGAGAGAGAGAGAGAGAGAGAGAGAGAGAGAGAGAGAGAGAGAGAGATGAGCATTGGCTGCTGAAACCCTTCCAGATGATCTGCGTGATTCATCAAAGTTGGCTATCGAAAATGTGCGCTTTAAATAGGAGACATTTTATAGCTCTTTGCGTGGATTTAGGGAACAGGTCAAAAGGACGACCCTGTTCTGTCACAGAGACGTGCCAGGACTTTCCATGTGACTTCAGGATTATTTAAGAACAGAGGTGCCTCCGTGAGGGTTAAAATAGTCAAGTTATCAAGCGTGTGTGTGAGATCAAAGATCTGCCCTTTGTGTATGTGTGTTGCACCCCCAACACACATAAAATCAAGGAGGGGCGTTGAACCCATCCACAAGGCTGCCATCTCAACATTTTTGACACCCTGGAAAGGAAATGCTCCTCAAGTGAGAAGAAACATAGTTATATTGTGCATTTCTGAGCCGCATGGGTCAACTTCCGCTGACAGATTTCATGGGTGATGTGGAGTCTTTGTGGAAAACTGCAGCTAAACTTCAACCTCAGCTGAACCTTGGCTGACTTTCAACATTACTCGAAACTACCGTGATGCATTTGAGGGAAGCAGAATAACAGAATAAGAGAGTTGGAGGGGATCTTGGAGGTCTTCTAGTCCAACCCCCTGGTCAAGCAGGAGACCCTATAACCGTGATGGCGAAACTATGGCACGCGTGCCACAGATGGCATGCGGAGCCATATCGGTGGGCATGCAAGCGTTGCCCTAGTTTAGCTGCAGTGCACATGCACAAGCGGCCAGCTGATTTTTGGGCCTTCCGGGCGCACCGGAAGGCCGGAAACAGCCTGTTTCCGGCCTCTGGAAGGCTTCCGGTGGGGTGGGGAAGGCCCATTTTTTGCTGTCCCCAGGCTCCAGAGGCTTTCTAAGAGCCTGGGGAGGGCAAAAATGGCCTCCCCCCCCGGAGGCCCTCCGGAAGCCGGAAATGGCCAGTAGAAAGCGTCTGGAGCCTGGGGAGAGCTAAAAACCCTACCGGAAGTCAGCAAACAGGCTGTTTCTGGCCTCCAGAGGGCTGTTCTGTCCCTGTCTCTCTCACACACACAAACAGATAGCCAGGGGTTAAATAAAACTGGCAGACAACAAATTCTTTCGATAAGAGGATTGGCAGCAACTCAGTAGCTGCTTGCCAAGAACTTTACTCATAGAGGGAGGGGTTGTTCCTCCGTCAGATAAACCCAAACAAGATACACACAGTTCAAGAATTGTCAAGTCCAGTCCGTATTAAATTCAAGGCAGATAACATTGTTTCAAAGATACAATGTGACTCCCTAGTAATTAGTTTTGTCCGTCACAGAGTCTGAATGGCCATCTCACCCCCTTTTATCCCCTGTGGGGTGTGGTCCAGTGACTCAGCTTAATCTCTGGCACGCCTCCTTTTCTGCTGCGTGCGCTTGTCTCTCCAACGCTGGCATGGATCCAGCCAAGACTTATCTCCGTCACTGTCCAACTGTGAGGAGATACCTGGCTCCTGGCCAATCTCTTGTCCTTCGGGAGACACCTGAGGCATTGCCAGAAAGGAGGGTCCTGGAGAGGGAGGCCTGGCCAACTCCTCTCCTTCATGTTCGGAGCCTTCTCCCTCCGATAAGTCGGCCTCGGGGGTCGGAGTCACAACAAGGGCCTCCGGGGAGGTGGAGAAGGCTGTTTTTGCCCTCCCCAGGCTCCTAAAAAGCCTCTGGAGCCTGGGAGTGCGAAAAATGGTCCTACCGGGCCCACTGGGCCACCACGTGCCAAAAGCAGGGGGAGCGTGGGGGGTCGTGTGCACATGCATGGGGTGGGGTGGGCGCATTGAATTATGGGTGTGGGCACGCACATGCGCGACCCCCACTTTTGGCACGCGACAGCAAAAGGGTTAGGCATCCCTGCCGTATAACATTCCAGATAAATGGCTGTCCAATCTCTTCATGAAAACCTCCAGTGATGGAGCACCCACAACTTCTGGAGGCAAGTAGTTCCACTGGTTAATTGTTCTAACTGTCAGGAAATTTCTCCTTAATTCTAAGTTGCTTCTCTCCTTGATTAGTTTCCATCCGTTTTTTCTTGTCTGCCTTCTGGTGCTTTGGAGAATAGCTTGACTCCCTCTTCTTTGGGGCAGTTCTTCAAATATTGGAAGACTGCTATCATGTCACCCCTAGTCCTTCTTTTCATTAAACTATATATACCAGATTCCTGCAACTGTTCTTTGTATGTTTTAGCCTGCAGTCCCCTAATCATCTTTGTTGCTCTTCTCTGCACTCTTTCCAGAGTCTCAATCATCTTTTTTATAGTATGGTGACTGTCAGATAATTATCTGAAACAGTGCCACTGAACCACACTGTCTATAGTGGAAGGATAGTTTTGTGTTTATACTTTCCCTCCATTTTGTCTAAGGGACTGAAGGGGGAGTGGCTTAGCCACCCTATAAGTATGACCCCCTTTAGCCACACACAGGAGAGACACAGGGGAGACACACAGGAGAAAAGAGAGAGGAAGGGATTATGCCCTAGGCACATTTACCTCAGAAATAAATAAAGACCAAGATACAATGTTCTGTGATTTAAAATGTAAATAGTTTATTGATTTTAAATAAACAAAGTTTTTCTTGATAAAAGAAATCTGGCTTAATTGTAGCTGCTGGGACATTCCAAGATCTTATTGACCTCTACAACCTAAACTAAAAACTTTTCTAACAGTGACCAAACTGGATGCAGTATTGTAATAACCAGCTTTGGTTTATGATGATTATTATTTTTTTTAAAAAAAACATGGCGGTCTTTTGATATTTTAATGCTGGTTTCATCGTTTAGATGAAAGTTGTGGAAAAACATGTACACCAAATGTCTATGGAGATTCTCAGACATCCATCCAGGTCATAGTTGTCCCAAAGGTGCTTTTTTCAAGAGGCAACTGGACTCTTCTGGTTTTGTTTTTGAAGACGTTTTGCTTCTCATCCAAGAAGCTTCTTCAGCTCTGACTGGATGGTGGGGAATGGAAGGATTTATACTCCTTTCAGACAGCTGGACATTTGAAGACGGCAAAGTCCACATTTTGGACAGAGAGGACTGCTGGTTTGAAAGAGGGGTCAAAGAGGCCATCTATGCCAAAATTGAACAGCCCTCCCTCAACAGAGGGGGAGGGATACACCATCATCTATCTCCAGTCTACAACACAGTCTTTTCAGCTGTACCAAGAAGGCTCCATACCCATTCGTGGCCCTGAGGACACAGACAAATCTCCAAGTGGCCTCAATGACTCTGTAAAAGGATGCAAATTGTTAAGGATATTTTTGAGTGACACCTGAAGTTGTGGCTTATAAAGCAGAGTACCGTTAGAGTTTTATGTACGGAAACGGTTTTGAGAGTAATTGTGAATAATATACAGACAAACTGGGTTTTATAGTGTAGGAAGTTAGCACCCACCCCTTTCTTGGAAGAGTGAAATATTTTAGGAAATATGAAAAAGGCAGAATATTATATTTCCCTGGATGAGAAATGGAGAAGCATATTTTACAGACAAAGCAGCTCCCACCTTCCTGCCCCCCACCCTTTGTCAATGGGCCATTAAGGCCTGGGCCAGTCTATTCTACATAACAAAGATCTGCCTCCTTCAGACAGAACCATAGTAGGAATTGCCAAAGATCCAACAAAGATAGGATTAGCCCTCTACACAATAGCAGCAGAAACTCACCTTATGTGACCTGGGAAGCACATGTGACCATCAGCCAGCAAGACCCCCACCCCCTGGGAGTCTGACAACCAATCAGAGTACTCTTTCTGGGCCCCAAGAAGTTCAAAGCCAGAGAGAGCATAAAACCTGAAAAACTTGCTGTATCTCCCCCTTTTCTGTTCAGGAACTCAAGCCATGTGATCCTGTCCACCATTAAACCATCTTTCCAAGCAGCCTCCATGTTTCCAGTGTCTGTTTCCCCACTTGGAGCAGAACCTAGAAAGATGTTTCTTCCAACAATAGTATTTTACTTTTAGGGAAAAGCAAAAATCATAGTCCTTTAACAATCCAACTCTTAGCCATATAAAGTGCAATATAAGATCAATCCAGGGATATAAAATCTTCTCACCAGTTTGTAGAAAAATACAAGGAACAATCAGGAACAATATAAAAACAGTTCAATAAATATCAGAAAGCGGTTAATAAATAATCATGATCAAACAGTTGACCATAGAGAGATCAAAAAGAGTTATAGCATAGCAGCAGGTAAAAATGGTGTAGTAGTCCACACTAACCATAATTTAGCTCTCCTTAAATACATTGGCTACAGAGCTCAGCCAATCAGGATGCAGAATGACTCAGCACAATTCTTAAAACTACATAATACATTCACATGATACAAGCATACAATGTTGGCTTATATATTTCCTGGCCAACCAATTAGGCAATAACCATTTCCTAACACAAATGACCAGCTGTCTGCAAGGAACATAAATCCTTCCATTCCCCACCATCCAGTCAGAGCTGAGGAAGCTTCTTGGCTGAGAAGGAGAACCTCTTCAAAGAAAAACCAGAAAGTCCAGTTGCCTCTTGGAAAAAAATCACCTTTGGGACACTCACACCAAACCAAATTCTGCCATCGAGGAGGTCAAGGAAAGGAAGCACCAAAAGCACGAAATTGCCTTCGTTCACTAAAATGAAAGACTGGAATGCTGGTGGAGAAAGACCAGAAGTGAATCTGACTGAGCACATATACAAATTGAAGTTTCAAAGTACAGGTAGTCCTTGATTTACGACCGAACAAAGTTACAAGGGATTTTGACCCAGATTTCAAATTCTGAAGGTTGCTCCCTCATTTAATGCTATTTATAGGCAGAGTATTGTTTTACTCTGAGCTGTTAATGTTCTGGTTTAATTTTGCAAGCTACTACAAGTGAAATTAAGATTCAGTGGCATGCGGGTAGTCCTTGACTTACAACAGTTCGTTTAGTGACCGTTCAAAGTTACAACGGCACTGAAAAAAGTGACTTGTGACCGTTTTTCACACTTAGGACCGTTGCAGCATCCCCCACGTGATCAAAATCCAGATGCTTGGCAATTGATTCATATTTATGACGGTTGCGGGGTCCCAGGTCATGTGATCTCCTTTTGCGACTATCTGACAACCAAAATCAATGGGGAAGCCGGATTCATTTAACAACCATGTTAGTAATTTAGCAACCGCAGTGATTCGCTTAACGACTGTGTCAAGAAAGGTCATAAAATGGGGCAAAATTCATTTAACCACTGTCTTTCTTAGCAATGAAAATTTTGGGCTCAGTTGTGGTCATAAGCCGAGGATTACCTATATATATATATCTTTTTTCTTTTTTCATAGGCTTTTATGTGCATATTCTTTCTAGCCAGGTTTTACCTATTTTACCTACATAGGTAAAACCTGGCTAGAAAGAATATGCATATATATATATATATATATATATATATATATATATATATATATATATATATATATATATATATATGCATATTCTTTCTAGCCAGGTTTTACCTACGTAAACTAAGTTGTTTTGCAGCTCTGGTTATGTGAAATCTCATTCACAAGCTTCAGGGCTTTTTTTCTGTTGTTTGTCAACAGAAAAAAAGCCCTGAAGCTTGTGAATGAGATTTCACATAACCAGAGCTGCAAAACAACTTAGTTTACGTAGGTAAAACCTGGCTAGAAAGAATATGCACATAAAAGCCTACGAAAAAGAAAAAGATATATATATATATATATGAATGGAGCTGATTGTTTACTGGCCAGATGCCTTTCCTGTCGCCAATACGGAGTTCTATTCAGCAGATATATTCCCATTGTGCCTAGAGAGAGAAATATCTGCTGCTACCTAGGATCGAACTCACAGCCTCCTGATTGTGAAGCGAGAGCTCCACCTCTAGGCCACCGCACCACTCTTGAGGATTACCTGTATACCTTTGATAAATCAGTACCATAAATTCCTAAATTTGTTCACTGGTTTCCTGCTAACTTTTCTAACAATCCTATTCATAAATTACTATGCAAATCATCCGTTATTGATGTTGTTTCATGCCAGATGTATCTCAAGAATAAATACTTGAGATAAAATACAATTTGGGTGTGAAAGTTAATCTTTTTTTTTTTCTTTAAATGAGGTTGGAGGAATTTGGGATAATTTTTTCCCCTCAATTCATCTGAAACTTCAAAAAGGAACAGAGGTATCATTCTTCCATGTAATCCTGTGTGGATCAGGGGGCTGTTTGTCTTTTAATGTTATTCACAATAAAAATGAAGGCAAGGAATTGATCAGCTGTCAGAATTGATCTGTGTTGTGTCCTGTTTCCTTTCACAGCCTGATTTTTCATCTCGTAAAGACAGTACCAGATCATCCTTCATGTTATTTCTGCCATTTTAAAATGCTAAATTGCACTATTATTACTATACTTGGTTGCACAGTCTGTCAGATGTTTAGACTGGGTGTAGCATTTTTATCCACCTATAGAGTCCTTTCCAGGGACCTGGGATAGCCAAATGTTGTTATTGAATAATATTAAATTATTAAATAACAGGACATAAACCGTTCTAAGTAAAGACTTGACAAACTTGAATACAGGGCCCTATCTAACAAAATGAAATTTAGCGTAGATAAAAGTAAGGTTTTATACTTAGGCAAGAAAAAACAACTGCATACTACAGACTACCATATTTTTCAGAGTATAAAATGAACCTTTTCCCCCCCAAAAAGAGGGTGAAAATCTGGGTGTGTCTTATACTCCGAATGTAGCCCCACCCAGCCACTCAAACGGAGGTTTCAGAGGCCGAAAAAAGCCTCTGGAAGAAGCTTCAGAAAAAAAGCCTCAGAAACGAAGCTTCAGAAAAAAGGCTCTGAAAGGCTTTTTTTAAAAAAATTGATTTATATGCCGCCCTTCTCCGGAGACTCAGGGCAGCTTACAATGCGCTAAGCAATAGCCTTCATTCTTTTGTATATTTATACAAAGTCAGCTTATTGCCCCCACAACTGGGTCCTCAATTTACCTACCTTAGAAAGGATGGAAGGCTGAGTCAACCTTGAGCCTTGGCGAGATTCAAACCTGCAGTAATTGCAGGCAGCTGTTCTTAATAACAGTTCTTAATAACAGGCTGCTTTAGACCACTGTACTACCAAGGATCTACAATAATATGGCAAGCAACAAAAGAAGAATCAGTAAAGGTTCTAACCAAACTATGCTAACAAATCTGGGGAATGACACAATAACCAACAGATCGGAAGAGGTTAATCTACATACCAATACCAAAGAAAGGAGATTGAACAGAGTACAGATAGTCCTTCAGAAAAAAAGCCTCTGAAAGAAGCTTCAGAAAAAAAGCCTCCAAACAGAGCTTCAGAAAAAAAGCCTTTTTTTTCTGAAGCTCTGTTTTGGAGGCTTTTAGAGGCAGAAAAAAAAGTTTAGAGTTTCAGAAGTTTCAGAGGCAGAGAAAAAAGCAAGGCACAGAGCTCACAACCAAGGAACCTGTTGCTAAAATTCACCTCTGGGAACAGCTGATTGGGGGTATTCCGGGAGGCTGATCCACCCACCAATCAGCTTTTTTCTTATTTTCCTCCCAAAAACTAAGGTGCGTCTTATACTCTGGTGCGTCTTATGCTCCGAAAAATACAGTAGGTGAAACCTGGCTTAATGACAGTAACTGTGGGAGGAATCTTGGAGTCCTAGTGGACGATCACTTAAATATGAGCCAATAGTATGAGGCAAAAAAGCCAATTCAACAATAAGCTACATTAACAGAGGGACAGAATCAAGATCACATGAAGTTCTAGCACCGCTTTATAAAGCTTTACTAAGACCACACTTGGAATACTACGCTGACATCGGTATGACCTAAACATAGTACATAAAATTATCTGCCACAACGTCCTACCTGTCAATAACTACTTCAGCTTCAACCACAACAATACACGAGCACACAATAGATACAAACTCAAGGTAAACCTCTCCAAATCGATTGCAGAAAATACGACTTCAGCAACAGAGAGGGGCAATGCCTGGAATGCACTACCTGACACTGTGGTTTCTTCCCCAAACCCCCAAAACTTTAACCTTAGACTGTCTACTGTTGACCTCACCCCATTCCTAAGAGGTCTGTAAGGGGCGTGCATAAGAGCATCAATGTGCCTACCGTCCCTGTCCTACTGTCCCCATTTATTTGTCCCCATTTCCTATATTCCTTATCATGTTTATACTTGTATCTGTTATCTTATATATGCTTGACAAATAAATAAAATAAATAAATAAATAAAATACTACATCCAGTTCTGGTCACCACAATATAAAAAAGATGTCGAGACTCTGGAAAGAGTGCAGAGAAGAACAACGAAGATGATTAAGGGGCTGGAGGCTAAAACATACGAAGATCGGTTGCAGGAATTGGGTATGACTAGTGAAAAAAAAAAAGACTAGGGGAAGACATGAGAGCTGTGTTCCAATATCTGAGGGGCTCCTACAAAGACAAGGGGGTCAAATTATTCTCCACAGCACCAGAAGGCAGGACAAGAAGCAACGGATGGAAACTAAACAAGGAGAGAAGCAACCTAGAACTAAGGAGAAATTAGAAACGGTGAGTGCACTCAACCAATGGAGTAGCTTCAGATGTTGTGAATGCTGGAGGAGTTCCTTGTGCTTTCTGAGCTAACGTTTCATTATCCATCTAGATGACATCATCAGGCTAGAAAGAAGAGGGATTTGTGGAATGGAGGAGAAGGGGAATGGGAAGAGGAGGGAGAGAAGGAGGAGGACGACTGTGGGGTCCCTGGTGCTTTCTGAGCTTGGCTGTTTTCTTGCAGATATTTCATTACCTAACTAGATAACTTCATCAGTGCTGGTAAGGAGTGTTTTCTTCTTGGTGGTTCCTTAATTAGGCTGTTGTTTACAAGAAGTAAAGTCTGGCTCCAACTAATACTGACAGGGCAAGATACTTGTATATAAACAAGGAGCAAACCCACCCACTCCCTAGCACTGATGATCTTACCTAACTGGGTAATGAAACGTCTGCCAGAAAACAGCCAAACTCAGAGAGCACCAAGGACCCCACAGTTAAGAGATTGCAGGCATGGAATACAGAGTTATCAAACCATCATACCATACCATACCTTTATTTGTCAAGCATATATAAGATAACAGGTAAAAGTATAAACGTAATTTGGATACATGAAAAGAGTAAGTAAAAAAGGAATATTAGGACAGGGATGGTAGACACACTGGAGCACTTATGCACGCCCCTTACAGACCTCTTAGGAATGGGGTGAAGTCAACAGTAGACAGTCTAAGGTTAAAGTTTTGGGGGTTTGGGGAAGAAACCACAGAGTCAGGTAGTGCATTCCAGGCATTGACCACTCTGTTACTGAAGTCATATTTTCTGCAATCGAGTTTGGAACAGTTTACCTTGAGTTTGTATCTATTATTTGCTCATGTATTGTTGTGGTTGAAGCTGAAGTAGTCATTGACAGGAAGGACATTGTGGCAGATAATTTTATGTACTATGCTTAGGTCAGACCGAAGTCGGCGTAGTTCTAAATTGTCTAAGCCCAAAATTTGGAGTCTGGTGGCATAAGGTATTTTATTGTGGTTAGAGGAATGGAGGACTCTTCTCATAAAATATCTCTGGACTCTCTTGATTGTATTTATGTCCGATATGCAGTGCGGGTTCCAGACAGATGAGCTGTATTCAAGAATTGGTCTAGCAAATGTTTTGTATGCTCTAGTTAGTAGTACAACATTACCAGAGAAGAAGCTACGGAAGATTAGGTTAAAAACTCTTAATGTCTTTTTGGAAATGTTGTTACAGTGGGCTCAGGCACTTAGATCTTTAGAAATGAGTCCTCCAAGGTCCTTGACAGAGTGAAGGTCATCTACAAGGTCATGTCCATCTAATTTGTATTTTATGTTTTGATTTTTTTTTTGCCAATGTGCAAGATAGAGCATTTGTTGGTTGAGATTTGAAGTTGCCACTTGTTAGACCAATCTGACACATAGTCAAGGTCTTTTTGAAGGGTAGTTGCATTGTCAGTGGTGTTGAATAGTTTAACATCATCAGCGAAGAGAACACAGTTGCTTTTAATATGATCACAAAGGTCATTTATGTAAAGTATGAAGTGTGTTGGACCTAAGACACTGCCTTGGGGAACACCGCTATTAACATGTACAGGATTTGATAGAGCGCTTCCTTCCTTATTTATTTATTTATTTATTTATTTATTTATTTATTTATTTGTTTGTTTGTTTAAATTTCTATACCGCCCTTCTCCAATATAGGACTCAGGGCGGTGAACAGCCAAAGTAAAAACAAGACATACATACAAAACATACAAAATCTAAAAACTGATTAAAATAATTAAATATTTTGGCCGTAATTAAAACAATTCCAATTTAAAATCAGTTTAAAATTTGACTCAAGCCAGCCCAGCTAGTTGAAATAAATGGGTTTTCAGGGCCCGACGAAAAATCCGGAGGTCTGTTATTGTACGTATCTCTGGGGGGAGGTTGTTCCAGAGGGTGGGCGCCACCACAGAGAAGGCTCTCCCCCTGGGGGTCGCCAGCCGACATTGTCTGGCAGACGGCACCCTGAGGAGGCCCACTCTGTGTGAGCGTACTGGCCGGTGGGAGGCTATTGGTGGCAGAAGGCGGTCTCGTAAGTACCCCGGCCCTAAGCCATGGAGCGCTTTAAAGGTGGTCACCAACACCTTGAAGCGCACCCGGAAGACCACCGGGAGCCAGTGCAGCTCGCGCAGGAGAGGTGTCACGTGGGAGCGGCTCGTCGCCCCCATAATCCCCCGCGCGGGCCGCGTTCTGGACCAGCTGGAGCCTCCGGGTGTACCCCAGGGGGAGCCCCATGTAGAGAGCGTTGCAGTAGTCCAGGCGGGAAGTGACGAGTGCCTGAGTGACTGTGCATAGGGAGTCCCAATCTAGAAAGGGGCGCAACTGGCGTATCAGGGGAACCTGATAGAAAGCCCCCCTGGCCACGGCCGTCAAATGATCTTCTAAAGACAGTGGTCTTTTGACCACTTGTTGTCTGTTTGACAGGAAGGCAGCTATCTATTTATGTAGGACTCCAGAAATGCCATAGGATTTTATTTTTAGAAGTAATTTGTCGTGTACCACTGAATCAAAAGCTATGCTAACAGTATTCCAGTTATCACCTTTCTATTATGTTTTTTAGCTGTTCGAGAGTGAGCCTTCTCAGTGGGTTGGAAACAGCCCTTCAGCATTTTCCCAATCAAAATAGATATTCCAAATCGCCATCTTGTTAATTCATAACACCTAAGACTAACTGAGGGGAATCTCAATTCAAGCCACGATGAGCAAGAACTTAATTCCAGCGGAAAGAACATCCTCTTCGACTTCGGCATTTTGTCTTTCAGCCCCGGTGATGGTTTCCCTGAATAAGCGCCACCGTGTCATCAAGTAGAGACTCATCATTTTTGTCTCCTGACAGGAAAATTTCCAGATATGAAGGTCTATTGATCTTGAGCTCCAGGAAATATAGCAGTCCATTTATTCCGTCAGGTCTAACATCCTGTCTCTTGGCGTGTGGTGCCAAACAGGATGGGGGGGGGGAGGAGGTCGAAAACAAATCAATATCGTAGTAA
Organism: Pituophis catenifer annectens; assembly: GCF_029215685.1. NCBI lineage: Eukaryota > Metazoa > Chordata > Lepidosauria > Squamata > Colubridae > Pituophis > Pituophis catenifer. The sequence continues at coordinate 288,533,303 of NW_027256882.1, read as the reverse complement.
CCAGCTCTGCATTACTGGAATGAGATGTTCAGCTGCGTTTCCATCCTAGCGTTGGTTAGCAAATAATACATACCGGAGCCGTTGGCTCTCCTCTTTCCAGTGTCTTGGAAATGAAATTGAAGTTCATTTAATTTTGCACCTTCAGTGCTGCTTGGAAGGCTTATAATTAGGGGACAGCCCTATTTAGTCCTGCCTTAGCACAATGCCAGCTGAGTGACCTTGAGCCAGTTCCCCCCCACCTCTGCTCTAGGAAGAACATAGAACAATAGAGGTGGAAGGAACCTTGGAGGTCTTCTAGTCCAACCCACATAGAGCAGGAGACTCTATAACATTTCAGTCAAATGGTTTTTGGACCTCTTCTTAAGAACTTCCAGTGATGGAGCACCCACAACTTCTGAAGGCAAGACGTTCCACTGATTAATTGACATAATAACAGAGTTGGAAGGGACCATGGAGGTCTTCCAGTACAACCCTTTGCTCGAGCAGGAGAGCATATACCATTCCAGGCAAAGGGCTGACCAGCCTCTTCTTAGAAACCTCCAGTGATGGAGCACCCAGATGTTCTGGAGGCAAGCTGTTCCACTTAATTGTTCTCACTGTTAGGAACTTTCTCCTTAGTTCTAGGTTGCTTCTCTCTTTGGTTATTTCCTGCCATTGTTTGTTTTCTTGCCTTTTGGTGCTTTGGAGAATAGATTGACCCCCTCCTCTTTATAGGAGCCCCTCAAATACTGGATTGCTGCTATCATGTCTCCCCTAGTCCTTCTTTTCACTAGACTAGACAAGCCAGGGGTGGGTTCTAATTTTTTTTACTACCGGTTCTGTGGGCGTGGCTTATTTTGTGGGTGTGGCTTGGAGGTCATGTGACTAGGTGGGCATGGTTAGCTGGTCAGAGTCATTTCTGGAAGGTCCTCGCACTTACTACCCGACTCATTTGTTTGCTTTTAACACTGATCAGCTGTAGGGTGGCCCTTTGAAGCCCCGCGGCAAGAGTTTAAACAGTTTTTTTCCTCTCTAGCCATCAGCTGGGACTCAGGAGGCAGCAATAGATTGGGGGTGGGACCAAATAAAAGGTAAGAATAACGTGGGGGGTGGGGGGGGAGGGCGGGGGGGGGGAGAACAGGTTCAGTGATGTCATATCATCACCGCTACCGGCTCGACCGAACCGGGAGGAACCCACCACTGAGACAAACCCAGTTCCTGCAACCGTTCTTCTTATGTTTTAATCATTTTTGTCGCTCTTCTCTGCAAACTTTCAACAGTCTCAACATCTTTTTTTATATTGTGATGACCAGAACTTGGTGCAGTATTCTAAGTATGGTCTTACTAAGGCTTTCTAAAGTAGTACTAGAACTTCTTGTTCTAGAAATCAATTTTAGAGTTAAAGTTAATGGACAAGAAAATTGCAGGGACTAGTTTAGGCAAGCGGCAGGAATCAAGGCAGACTCCAAGGTGCATATACACACACACACACAAAGAAAACCCCAGTTGGATCTCAGGTAGATTAAGCTGGCTAGAACGGTAGGTGCTAAAAGAAGAGAATATTTGTAGCTCAGGGTTAAAACTTTGGGGTCCTTGGTGATCTCTGGTCTTGATGGTGTTCTTGCAGATGTTTTATAACCCAGCTATGTAACATTATCAGTGCTAGAAGTGAGCAGGGTTTGCAGGGAGGAGGAGGAGGAGGAGGAGGAGGAGGAGGAGGAGGAGGAGGAGGAGGAGGAGGAGGAGGAAAACTGTGGGGTCCATGATGCTCTTTGAGCTTGATTGTTTTCTTACAGATGTTTCATGACCCAGCTAGATACCGTGTTTCCCCGAAATTAAGACCCTGTCTTATATTTTTTTGAACTTCAAAATAAGCCCTTGGCCTTATTTTCGTGGAGGTCTTATTATTTTGGGGTGCGTGGAACAAGACAGGGCTCCTGTTGCTGTCTTACCTGATTTGCAGGTCATCTCCTTAACCCTAACCAGAGGAAATGACAGGGACTGGCTGAGCATGCATTTTATTTTATTTTTTATTATTATTTTAATTTGATTTATATGCCACCCTTCTCCGGAGACTCAGGGCGGCTTACAATGCTTTAAGCAATAGCCTTCATCCTTTTGTATATTTATACAAAGTCAGCTTATTGCCCCCACAAACTGGGTCCTCAATTTACCTACCTTAGAAAGGATGGAAGGCTGAGTCAACCTTGAGCCTGGCGAGATTCGAACCTGCAGTAATTGCAGACAGCTGGTGTTAATCACAATGCTATTAGTCTGCTGAGCCATATTTTCAGGGAGGGTTTATTTTTTTGGGGGGGGGCTTATTTTAGTGCATGCGCTCAAAAGCCCAATTGGGCTTATTATCCGGGGAGATCTTATTTTCAGGGAAACAGGGTAATATCATCAGTGCTAGAGATGTGTTACTAACTACAGTAGTGGCCAAAATTGTGGAAACCTTTTGGGAAAGGTGTATTTTCTAAAACTAGCTAATAACACCACCTTTTTTGGAGTCGTACCATAAAATTATATATCAATGGAAAGATAATATAATCAAGAATGTAATGCAATAACCTTTATGAAGGATTTGCTATAAGAATAGCAGTTACAGTATAAAGAAGAAAAGTGAAACGTAGAAAAAATAAGATATACAAAAAATATCACCATGTCAGTTAATACTTAGTTGGGTAACCTTTAGCATGAATTACAGCCTTACAACGTCTTCCCATGGAGTGAACCAAGTCTTTGAGTTCTGCAGCTGTTATCATGTGAAACCAAGATGGAATGATGGCTTCTATTAACTGGGTTTTATTGCTGGGTCGCTTCTGACTAACAAGTTTCTTTAGTCGCCTCCATAGATTTTCAATTGGGTGAAGGTCTGGGCTATTCCCAGGCCATTCCAGCAGTGGAATAGGATTATCTTGAAACTCAAAAAAAAAAAGTGGTGTTATTAGCCATCATACCTCAAAAATACACTTTTCCCAAAAGGTTTCCACAATTTTGGCTACTACTGTATATTACCTAGTTAGGTCATGAAACGTCTTCAAAGCACCAGAAGAATGAGAAGTAATGGGTGGAAGCTTGTAAAGAAGCTTGTTCAATAGAAAATCCAACCTAGAAGAAGAAATTTTCTGTCGTTGAAAACAATTAATCAATGCAATAGCTTGATTAACTCCTGGAGTTGTGGGTGCTCCATCGCTGGAGGTCAACCATTTTACCGAGATGATATAAGGTCCCCTGCCTTAAGCAGGGGTTGGATTAGAAGCCCTTGATGTCCCTTTCAGCCGCGTGATTCTATGTTCTAATTTTGGGAACTGGTTTAATGCGCTCCTAACCCAATATTAACCAAGTATAGATGGACGTGGTGGCTCAGTGGCTAAGACACTGAGCTTGTCGATCGAAAAGTCGGCAGCTCAGTGGTTCGAATCCCTAGTGCCATGTAACGGGGTGAGCTCCCTTTACTTGTCCCAGCTTCTGCCAACCTAGCAGTTCGAAAGCAGGTAAAAAATGCAAGTGGAAAAATATGGACCACCTTTGGTGGGAAGGTAACAGCGTTCCGTGCGCCTTTGGCATTGAGTCATGCCGGCCATATGACCACGGAGACGTCTTCAGACAGCGCTGGCTCTTTGGCTTTGAAACGGAGATGAGCACCGCCTCCTAGAGTCAGGAACGACTAGCACATATGTGCGAGGGGAACCTTTACCTTTTTAACCAAGTATTTTGCCAACCCTTTTTCATACAGTGGTGTGGCTTTAAGACCTGACAGCAATGTTGCTTGCTTTTCAGAAATGACCCTTACAAGGGTGTCAGAGAAAGAACAAAGCCGACACTCAGGAGGAGATATTGGTCTTCTGACAAGACCCATGGAAGAGGAATAAAATGAACAGCAGCCGTAGGACAAACAGTCAAAGCCAGAAAATGTTCTGGGCAGATAATCCATCTTGAGCTGTGAGTGACCTTTCTGATAACAGCCATCAGCAAACTTCACCGCTGAGCCGTGTGAGACACACTTTAGGTCTCCAAACGAGGCTGACAGGTCTTCGGCAACAGGAACGGGGATTTGAACAAATTCTCCTCAGCTTCCTGAGGGGAGGAAATTGAGGTATTTTTTTGTTTCCAGATGGAGCTGGCCCAAATGGATATCACCCAGAACATGTTTCCTGTGAAGAGCCATCCTTCCTTGATGGCAGGGGTGGTGGTGACAGAATCCATGTTGCAGGTAGATGGAAGTTTCACAAAGAGACCCTTCTGTTTTGAGAAAAAGAAAGAAAGAAAGAAAAAAAGAAAGAAAGAAAGAAAGAGGGAGGGAGGGAGGGAGGGAGAGAGAGAGAGAAATAAATAAAAAGAAAAAAGAAAGAAAGAAAGAAAGAAGGAGGGGGAGAGAGAAATAAATAGAAAGAAAGAAAGAGAAAGAAAGAGGGAGGGAGAGAAATAAATAAATAGAAAGAAAGAGAAAGAAAGAAAGAAAGAAAGAAAGAGGGAGGGAGGGAGAGAAATAAATAAATAGAAAGAAAGAAAGAGGGAGGGAGAGAGAAATAAATAAATAGAAAGAAAGAAAGAAAGAGGGATGGAGAGAGAAATAAAAAGAAAGAAAGAAAGAAAGAAAGAAAGAAAGAAAGAAAGAAAGAAAGAGATTAACAGAGATTATTAACAGAGATATAACAGAGATTAAACAAAGAGATTATGAGCCTTGGTGGTGCAGCAGATTAAAGTGCTGTTAAGTAACACCAGCTGCCTGCAATTACTGCAAGTTCAAATCTCACCAGGCTCAAGGTTGACTCAGCCTTCCATCCTTCCGAGGTAGGTAAAATGAGGACCCAGATTGTGGGGGCAATAAACTGACTTTGTATAAAAAAAGAACATTGTTTAGGGGGGGCCCAAAAGCCCTACTAAGCAGGTATATACAAAAGTATGAAGGCTATTGCTTAACGCATTGTAAGCCGCCCTGAGTCTCTGGAGAAGGGCGGCATATAAATCGAACCAATAAATAAATAAATAAATAAATAAAACAGATTAACAAAGTTGGAAGGGACCTTGTAGGTCATCTAGTCCAACCCCCCGCCCAAGCAGGAAACCCTACACCATTTCTGACACTCAAAAGCTTCCAGCGATGAAGCTCCCACAACTTCCGAAGGCAATTTCTGTTCCATGGGTTCACTGTCAGCAAATTTCTCCTTATTTCTAGGTTGAATCTCTCCTTGGTCACTTTCCATTGATCAGTTTCCGATGAGAATCAGTTTACTTGATTCTCATCGGAAGGCGTTTCAAAATCATGGATATTTACCTGAGAATGTCCATTTTAGAACAAAACAACAGAATACAGAATAACAAAGTTGGAAGCGACCTTGGAGATCTTCTCTCCGACCTCCTGTTCAAGCAGGAGATCCTACATGATTTCAGAGAAATAGTTGTCTGATCTCTTCTTAAAATCCTCCTGTGTTGGAGCACCCACAACAATATTCTCACCATTGGAAGACATCCAAAAAGAGGGCCACCAAAAATCACCTTTGGGTAGAACAAAAGAGAAGATAAAGAGATGTTTCTTCAGAAGAATGGATTAGGAATACTTCCAAAATTGAGGCCTAGAAGTGAATTGAAATGTGATGATATCCCATAATATTCATGTATCACAGGAGATAGTATATAAGAATTATCCAGCACTGGCAACGTCTTAAAATGTGGGTTTTCAGTTTCCTAAAAATTTACAAGTAAATCCTTGACTTAGAACCATTTGTTTAGCGACTATCGGAAGTTACATTGGCACTGGAAAAAGTGACTTACGACCAATCCTCGTGTTTATGATTGCTGCAGTATCCTCATTGCCACATGATAAAAAGGGAATAGATGGGGAACTCATCACAGTGGTTAGAACGTAGTACTGCAGGCTCCTTCTGCTGCCTGCCGGCTGCCTGCAGTTTGACAGTTTGAGTCTCACCGGCTCACGGTTGACTCAGCCTTCCATCCTTCCGAGGTCGGTAAAATGAGGACCCAGATTGTTGGGGGCAAGAGACTGACTCTGTAAACTGCTTAGAGTGGACTGTAAAGCATGATGGAGAGGTATATATAAGTGTAAGTGCTATTGCTATTCCTTCCTTCCTTCCTTCCTTCCTTCCTTCCTTCCTTCCTTCCTTCCTTCCTTCCTTCCTTCCTTCCTTTCTAATTATGGTGGCAAAGTGATTAGAATGCAGCATTGCAGGCTAACTCTGCCCACTGCCCAGAGTTTGATCCTAACCGGTTCAAGGCAGGGGTGGGTTCTACTTACCTTTACTACCTGTTCGCTCGCTTCGCTCATGCGCGCGCACACTTCTGCACATGCACAGAAGATTCTGCACATATGCAGATCACCCATGATGACATCGTGGCAGGTGGGCGGAACTTCCCGCCAGTTTTACTACCGGTTCTATAGAACCGGACAGAACTGGGAGCAACCCACCACTGGCTCAAGGTTGACTCAGTCTTCCATCCTTCCGAGGTCGGTAAAATGAGGACCCAGATTGTTGGGGGCAACATGCTGACTCTGTAAACTGCTTAGAGAGGGCTGTAAAGCACCATGAAGTGGTATATAAGTCTAAGTGCTATTGCTAGCAAGGTGTTGGCAAAATTGGAAAACAGTGTCGGAGAAGGCATAACAGAATAACAGAGCCGGAAGGTGTTTTGCCCCAGCTACGGACCCCAAAGAACGCAGCACACACAAAGTCCGTTCAAACCTTGGTTTACTAAATAAATCAGTCTTTTACAACAATGGCTGTTAGTTAACTGCATTAACAGCCTCCAAGAATTCAAAGAATAATAACTGAAAGCTTACTGTGGTTGGCAGAATGCCCAGAAGCAATTTGCAGGAAGCTGATAAGATAAGCAAGACAAGACACAAAGGTATGTGAACTAAGTTGTTCCCTGCAAATTGCTTTAGTCAGTGTTCCTCCTTAAATAGGCTAAGGGAGTGGCCAATTAGCCCCAAGCCTTACTCTTGAGGAGACCTCCTCCTGAGGAGCCACTCCTGCCTTTTGTCAGCTCTGCATGCCCATGCATCGAGAAGAGGCTCCTCCTTTTCATCCTCTTCACTTAAAGGAGGTTCTGGAGGTTCTGAAGGCCCTGGCTGAATCCCTGCCTCTGGCACCACATCTTCTCCAGCCTCCTCATTGTCCGACACCTGCACAGGAGGTGTTCTAATCCAACCCCTTGCTCAAGTAGGAAACTGTATACCCATTTCAGACAAACGGTTGTCCAATCTCTTCTTAAAAGAGTGACCTTACGCATGGTCACTCAAGCACTCGTCACTTCTCGTCTGGACTATTGTAACGCTCTCTACATGGGGCTCCCCTTAGGGTGCACCCGGAGGCTCCAACTGGTGCAGAATGTGGCCGCGCGGGGGATTATGGGAGTGACGGGGTGCTCCCTTGTGACTCCTCTCCTGCACGAGCTGCATTGGCTTCCGGTGGACTTCCGGGTGCACTTCAAGGTGTTGGTGATCACCTTTAAAGCGCTCCATGGCTTAGGGCCGGGGTACTTACGGGACCACTTTCTGCCACCAATTGCCTCCCACCGGCCAGTTCGCTCCCACAGAGAGGGCCTCCTCAGGGTGCCGTCAGCCAGACAATGTCGGCTGGCGACCCCCAGGGGGAGAGCCTTCTTTGTGACGGCGCCTACCCTCTGGAACAATCTACCCCCAGAGATACGAGTGATCCCAGACCTCCAGATTTTTCATCGGGCCATTAAAACCTATTTGTTTCAGTTAGCCGGGCTGGCCTGATTTTATATTGGTTTTTAAAATCTGATACTGATTTTAATTGAAATGTTTTAAATTATGGGCCAAACTTTATTTAATTATTTTAAAACTATTTTAACTTTTATGTACAAATGTTTTATTTTTGGCTGTTCACCGCCCTGAGTCCAAAAGGAGAAGGGCGGTATAGAAATTTAAATAAATAAATAAATAAATAAATAAATAAATAAATAAATAAATAAATAAATAAATACTTCTGTGTTGGACCAATGTTGGAGACAGGGTTGTGAGAAATCGTTGCAATTTTTTTCCTAAAAGCTTTTCCTGGGCCCTTTGCAGAGAAGATTTAACTGTCGTGGGCTTTTGCCTGAGAATGGCCATTATATTCTCAACATGGGAAGACACCCCAAAGATGAAGGCCGCTCCTCCTTTCCCTTTTCATGCCGAGTGTGAACGCTTTTCATGTGTGTGTAGACCTTTGAACCCAAAGCAGCGGAGGGAGCCAACCCTTAAATCATCAGCTTTTAAAACATACTCGCTGGAGGAGGAATAGAATCATCCACCAATACATAAAAAAAAAAAAAAAAAACCCCAAACTACTCCTAGCCATTATCCAGCCGGTAATAGCATTTCCAAAAGTCTATTATGAACATCAATAGTTCCTTTTTCCCTTCACTCCCCTTGGTTCCTCTGAAGCTCAAATTCAGCACCGACGTTGCACGAGGTGGCATCTCTCTCTCTTTCTAAAGCAACCAGTCTTCCCCCTTCTCTCCTGAAGAAACGCTGCTAAAAATAATAATAAAAAAGGGGAAACCTATTCAAACAAGCCGTTGATTGAAGCCAGGGTAACAAAAAGGGGGTTGACGGCTGAAAGAATCAATAGCCCCGTTTTGCAGGAGACAATCTTGGCCTTTTTTATTTTATTTTTTTCTCAAAAGAGACCCATGAATAATGTGCCTGCAGAAAAAAAAGCAGCAGCTTATTCGAAAGGCATTGAGGGTATGTGGGGAGTGAGCTGAATAGATAGCGCTCCCTAGGATGCCTTCCCCCAAGGAGAGAATTTTGCAAAAGATTTCGGACTTGGAATAGGGACCAGAGCTGGCGGACGCATTCTTGAATATTCATGGCTGGGTTTTGGCAAATGCCTTTTAAAAGGCGCCCAACTGTTTCCATCCACCCCCCCTCCACCCCCCCACCCCCAGAAAGGTCAACAACACAAGATGCTGAGCTTGGGAAGTCCTTTTGCACATTCTGGTCACATTCAGATGACTTTTGAGGGGTTTCCTCGCTTGTTGTTTTGGCAGTGCAAGAGCTTCGGCTGCTATAAGGGTTCGAACCGGCTGATCGGAAGGACCAGCAAATCTCTGGAGATCTTCAGACCTCCAGGTCGTGGCTGTCCCAAAGATGCTTATTTCAGGAAGCAACTGGACTTTCTGGGTTTTTTTTTTTTTTTTTTTTTGGGAAGATATTTATTTATTTATTTATTTATTTATTTATTTATTTATTTATTTATGTATTTATGTATTTATGTATGTATGTATGTATGTATGTATGTATGTATGTATGTATTTATTTATTTATTTATTTATTCGATTTATATGCCACCCTTCTCGGGAGACTCAGGGCGGCTTACAATGCGTTAAGCAATAGCCTTCATACTTTTGTATATACCTGCTTAGTAGGGCTTTTGCCCCCCCGCAAGCAGTGTTCTTTTTTATACAAAGTCAGCTTATTGACCCCATAAACCGGGTCCTCATTTTACCTACCTCGAAAGGATGGAAGGCTGAGTCAACCTTAAGCCTGGTGAGATTTGAATTTACAGTAATTGCAGGCAGCTGGTGTTACTTAACAGCACTTTAGTCTGCTGTGCCACCAAGGCTCATTGTTTCGCTTCTCATCCCAAGAAGCTTCTTCAGCTCTGACGGGATGGTGGGGAATGGAAGGATTTACAAGAGCCTTGGTAGTACAGTGGTCTAAAGCACCCTGTTATTAAGACCAGCTGCCTGCAATTACTGCAGGTTCGAATCTCGCCAGGCTCAAGGTTGACTCAGCCTTCCATCCTTCCGAGGTAAGTAGATTGAGGACCCAGTTTGTGGGGGCAATAAGCTGACTTTGTATAAATATACAAAAGGATGAAGGCTATTGCTTAGCGCATTGTAAGCCGCCCTGAGTCTCCGGAGAAGGGCGGCATATAAAACAAATTAAATATATATATATATATATTCCTTGCAGACAGCTGGTCATTTGCATCTTTTAGAGTAGAGGTGTCAAACTGGATTTCTTCGAGGGCTGGATCAGCATTTTAGTACCCCTCCACAGGCCGGTGGGTGGAGGGGAGCGGGAGGGGGGGAGATGGGATGGATGCAGTGGAGAGGTTTCAAATTTTTTTACTACCGGTTCTGTGGGGGTGGCTTGGTGGAGTGGCTTACTGGGCGTGGCAGGGGAAGGATACTGTAAAATCTCCATTCCCACCCCACTCCAGGGGAAGGTTACTGCAAAATCCCCATTTCCTCCCAATCAGCTGGGAATTGGGAGGCAGAGAATAGATGTGGGCGGGGCCAGTCAGAATTTTTACTACCGTTTCTCCGAACTACTCATAATTTCCGCTAATGGTTCTCGAGAACTGGTCAGAACCTGCTGAAACCCACCTCTGGATGGATGCCTCCTGCAGCACCCTACTGGCCAAAATGGGGCATGGGGTGGTGGTCCGAGGTCCTCACACGGACCATTTTCAACCTCCCGGGCTTCCAGCAGCACTCTTCTGGCCAAAAACGGGCCACGAGGAGGCCCCATGAGACTCCTGCGTGGCCCATTTTTGGCCGGCAGAAGCACTGCAGGTTGGTCCATTGATATTTTCAGGCCGGCCAGATTTAAGCATCCCTGTTTTAGAGGGTCATTGAGGTCACTTGGAGATTTATCTGTATCCTCAGGGTCACCTGAGTAGTGCAAATGGGCGTGGAGCCTTCTTGGCTGCAGGACGAGGGGTGAAACATCTTCAAAGAAAAAACAAGGAAGTCCAGTTGCCTCCTGAAAAAGCACCTTTGGGACAAGGACCAGCAAGCAATCATGTTTTCTGAGCTCAGTGGGAGTTCCTGAGAACTTCTAGATAGCACTTAGACTTATATACTGCATCACAGTGCTTTTACAGCCCTCTGTTCTGCCCCAGCTACAGATCCCAAAGAATGCAGCACACACACACAAACTTTGAACAAAACTCAGTTTACTTCAAAACACAGTCTTTTGCAAATGCAGGCTGTTAATAAAACGTTCTCAACAACCTGCCAGAAATTCCACAGATAAGATAGAGTCTTACTAGAGTTGGCAGAGAGCCCAGAAGCCAGGTCTGCAGAGAAAATTCAAACTCAATGATCAGCGAATGAACAGACGAACACACGTTGTTTCCTGCAGCTTTTTACAAGCTGTGTGCAAACTTAAATAGGCTAAGGGAGTGGCCAATTAGCCCCAAGCCTTACTCTCGAGGAGACCTCCTCCTGAGAAACCACTCCTGCCTTTTGGCAGCTCTGCGTGCTCGTGCATTGAGAAGAGGCTCCTCCACTTCATCCTCTTCACTTAAAGGAGCCTCTGGAGGTTCTGAAGGCCCTGGCTGAATCCCCGCCTCTGGCACCACATCTTCTTCAGCCTCCTCACTGTCCGACTCGAGCGCCAGCTGCACAGGCTGCTGGTGCGACGCCACACCAGCCTCCTCGTCGTCGGGATCAGCAACAATCTGCGTAGGCCGCTGGTGGGCCACAACACTCTCTCTAAGTGGTTTACAGAGTCAGTCTGTTGCCCCCAACAATCTGGGTCCTCATTTTACCCACCTTGGAAGGAGGGAAGGCTGAGTCAACCTTGAGCTGGTCAGGAATCAAACTGCCAAATTGCAGGCAGCCGGCAGTCAGCAGAAATATCCTGCAGTACTGCATTCTAACCACTGTACCACCCGAGCGCTTTCCAGATAGTGGTTGATGTTGCTTTTTTCATTAAAGAGAGATCCAGTCTAGAAATATGGAGAAATTTTCTGAGTTTGTGACCTTGGAGGTCTTCTAGTCCAGCCCCCTGCTCAAGCAGGAGATCCTATGCCATTTCAGATAAGTGACTGTCCAGTCTCTTCTTAAAAACCTCCAGTGATGGAGCACCCACAACTTCTGGTGGCAAGCTGTTCCACTGGTTAATTGTCCTCACTGTTAGGAAGTTTCTCTTTAAATCCAGGTTGCTTCTCTCCTTGATTACTTTCCATTCATTGGGGTTTTTTTTTGGTCTTGTCTTGTTTCTTGTCTAGTTTTGTTCTTTTTCCACTCTTCTCATTTGATGGCCAAAATCAATAAAGGAAAATATTTGTAGCTCAGGGTTTGTTTTATTGTTTGTTTGTTTTATTAAATTTGTATACCGCCCTACTCCCGAAGGACTCAGGGCGGTGAACAGGCACAGGATAAAATACAGAAATACAAAAGTTAGAAACAATTTAAAACCAAATTAAATAATTTAGCCCAAGACAATTAAAATCCCAGTAATTTAAAACAAATTAAAATTTCAGTTTAAAAATTTAAAAGAAAGGGGAGAAAATTAGGCCAGGCTGGCTTGCTGGAATAAGAGGGTCTTAAGAGCACAGCGGAAAGTGCGCAGATCCGGGATCCTCCGTATCTCCGGGGGGAGCTCGTTCCAGATAGTGGGTGCCCCCACAAAGAAGGCCCTCTCCCTGGGGGCCGCCAGTCGACACTGCTTGGCTGACGGCACCCGGAGGAGCCCCTCTCTATGAGAGCGTACCAACCGGTGGGAGGCTATTTGTGGTAGTAGGCGGTCCCGTAAATAACCAGGTCCTAAGCCGTGGAGCGCTCTAAACGTGTAACCAAAACCTTGAAGCGCACACGGAAGACCACCGAGAGCCAGTGCAGCTCACGCAGGAGAGGTGTCACACGGGAGCGCCATGTTGCTCCCATAACCACCCGCGCGGCCGCACTCTGTGCCAGTTGGAGCCTCCGGGTGCTCCTCAAGGGGAGCCCCATGTAGAGAGCATTACAATAGTCCAGGCGGGAGGTGACGAGGGCATGAGTGACTGTGTGTAGGGAGTCCCGATCCAGAAAGGGACGCAACTGGCGAATCAGGCAAATCGGGGTTGACACAAGAAACACGACTGCAAGAAAACAAGCAAACTCAGAGAGCACCAAGGACCTCCTCCGATGGCCAAAATATTTGTGCTTCAGTTTCTGTCCTTTCAAAAGACAGTCGGGGTTGATTTCCTTGAACATTGAGGGATTGGATCTCCTTGCAGTCCAAAGGACCCTCAAAAGTCTTCTCCAGCATCACAATTCGAAAGGATCAATTCTCAGCCTTCTTTATGGTCCAACTTTCACAGCCATACATCACTACTGGGAAAATCATAGCTTTGACTGTATGGAGCTTTGTCGGCAAGGTGATATTGTTGCTTTTTAATATGTTCTCTAGGGACGTGGTGGCTCAGTGGCTAAGACACTGAGCTTGTCGATCAGAAGGTCGGCAGTTCAGCGATTCGAATCCCTAGTGCCGCGTAACGAGGTGAGCTCCCGTTCCTTGTCCCAGCTTCTGCCAACCTAGCAGTTCGAAAGCACGTAAAAAATGCAGGTGGAAAAATAGGGACCACCTTTGGTGGGAAGGTAACAGCATTCTGTGCACCTTTGGCATTGAGTCATGCCAGTCACATGACCACGGAGACATCTTCGGACAGTGCTGGCTCTTTGGCTTTGAAACGGAGATGAGCACCGCCCCCTAGAGTCGGGAACGACTAGCACATATGTGCAAGGGGAACCTTTACTTTTACCTTGGGTTTACTATAGCTTTCCTTCCAAGGAATCACGGAATATAATTCACTTATTCTATGCCAGGAAACAAAAGTAGCTGCATTCACACAGGCAGCACATTTAATACGATGATTGAATTGACCTATTTTCTGGGTTTCCATAACATATTGAACTGTAAAGTAACTGTACAGGCTAGGTTCCCCCAACCTGCTAAGCCTTAATCAGCTTACGAAGCTTAAGAGGAATCAATATGGCTAAGCAAAAGATTTGATTTGGAGATTCGGTTTAAACCTTTTTTTATTTGACGCGCCAAATCAATCTGACTTTCTAAATTAGACCAGTGATTCCGATGGAATTGTCAATTGGGTGTCTTCGATTCAGCTGGATGGGTTTGAGGGATCTATCAAAAGTTTATTTTATTATTTTATTTTTTTGTCTCTCTTTGGCAAGTCCGATGGAAGAATATGATCCAGAGCTTGGAATGGAAATATTCTACGCTGTTAAATTGCTTTAAAAAAAAAAAAAAATCTATTTGCACTGTTCAGTCGGAATGAATCAATAAACTAAATCAAATCAAGAGAGTTCATTGTTAGCTCGTTGGGCAGATTTATCTGTGGGGTCTTTCTTGACTTGATAGAACAGATTAACAGAGTTGGAAGGAACCTTGTAGGTCATCTAGTCCAACCCACACCCCCACCCAAGCAGGAAACCCTACACCATTCCTTACAGATGGCAGTCGAGTCTCTTCTTGAAAGCCACCAGTGATGAAGCTCCCACAACTTCTGAAGGCAACTTCTGTTCCAGTGGTTGATTGTTCTCACTGTCGGGAATTTTCTCCTTATTTCCAGGTTGAATCTCTCCTTGTTCAGTTTCCATCCATTATTCCTTGCCTGGACTTCAGGTGCTTTGGAAAATAGCTTGACCCCCTTCCTCTCTGTGGCAGCCCCTCAAATATTGGAAGACTGCTATCATGGTCCTTCTGTTCAATAGACTGGCCATGCCCAGTTCCTGCAACCGTTCTTCATATGTTTTAGCCTCCAGTTGTTACCTTTGGAAGTTGTGGGAGCTTCATCACAGGAAGGTTTCAAGAAGAGACTGGACTGCCATTTGTCAGAAATGGTGTAGGGTCTCCTGCTTGGGTGAGGGAATGGATGATCTACGAGGTCCCTTCTGTTCTATTCTATTCTATTCTATTCTATTCTATTCTATTCTATTCTATTCTATTCTATTCTATTCTATTCTATTCTATTCTATTCTAGTCTAGTCTAGTCTAGTCTATTCTATTCTATTCTGTCTAGTCTAGTCTAGTCTAGTCTAGTCTAGTCTAGTCTAGTCTAGTCTAGTCTAGTCTAGTCTAGTCTAGTCTAAACTATTCCATTCTATTCCATTCTATTCCACTCCATGTTTTCTATTCTATTCTCATTCCATTGCATATTCTATTCCATTCCATTCCATTCCATGTTTTCTATTCTATTCTATTCTATTCTATTCTATTCTATTCTATTCTATTCTATTCTATTCTATTCTATTCTATTCTATTCTATTTCTCTTATTCCATTCCACTCCCTGTTTTATATTCAATTCTATTGCATATTCTATTCCTATTCCATTGCATATTCTATTCTATTCCATTCCACTCCATCTATTCTATTCTATTCTATTCTATTCTATTCTATTCTATTCTATTCTATTCTATTCTATTCTATTCCATTCCTATTTCCATTCCTATTTCTATTTCTATTTCTATTTCTATTTCTATTTCTATTCTTATTCTTATTCTTATTCTTATTCTTATTCTTATTCTTATTCTTATTCTTATTCTTATTCTTATTCTTATTCTTATTCTTATTCCTATTCCTATTCCATTCTATTCTATTCTATTCCATTCCATTCCTATTTCTATTCCATTCCATTCCATTCCATTCCATTCCATTCCATTCCATTCCTATTTCTATTCCATTCCATTCCATTCCATTCCATTCCATTCCATTCCATTCCATTGCTATATCCATTCCATTCCATTCCATTCCATTCCTATATCCATTCCATTCCATTCCATTCCATTCCATTCCATTCCACTCCACTCCACTCCATTCGTTCCGTCCCGTTCCATTCCAGCCTTAGGCATGAAAACCAGCTGGGTGATTTTAGGCCAATCGATGCCAAGTAAAATTGGTTGGGTAAGCAGAGTTGTAACTGTGTGCCTGTTTCACAGTATGGGGGAAAAAAGACTATTATCGTTGAAATATATTTATCGGCGTTCAACTGGGAGAATAATCTATATACATGTGGTTTTTTTAAGTGCATATTTGTAATGTCTTTGACTTGTTCTGGTATTTTTTTTTTATTCCTTTTGGAGTTTGTACCTTAACTTTATGAATAAAAATACAAAAAAATGAAAAAAAAGAAAAGAAAAGAAAAATCGAAGAAGTGATTCCTTCTACTTGAATTCTTAATTGGCCGAACTCCAGGAAAAGGAATATTATATTGTGCTACCAGTCCAAATTGTTTCCATATAGGCCAGGGGTCAGCAACCTGCGGCTCTGGAGCCGCATGTGGCTCTTTCACCCCTCTGCTGCGGCTCCCTGTCGCTCAATTGCCAATGTGCAACACTGGCCAGCACGCTATTTATTGACTTTTCAACCCCTGGTAGGCCAACCATGGATAAATCCAAGAAAAGAAAAGTTTCAGAAGAAAAAAGAATGTTTAATTCAACTACATATGCTAGTTTTGTGGCTGCTCAGGAAATAGTCAGGCCCGGGAAGGGTTTTGTGGCTCCCGGTGTTTTCTTTTCTGTGGGAAACAGGTCCAAATGTCTCTTTGAGTGTTTAAGGTTGCAGACCCCTGATATAGATATTCCAGGCCTGTTGTGTTTATTTTGGTTCAAAGTTGTTCTCCAGGTTTCATCAATGATGTTTTTTCATTCCCTAAGAAACTTGGGGAGATCCTGTTTCTGGAAGTTAGAATTACTGTTGAAACATTGCCCAAAGCAGAATGGAAAACAACGCTGGAATTTCTACCTCACATGAAACATCCATAGAAATAGCCTAATTTCTGTAGATCTATAGGATATTGCTAAGCTTTGCCAAAAACTATATTCTTGGTAGACTTTAAAAAAAAAAAAAACAACAACCGCAAACCCCAAAAATCCATCTTTATGATAGCTTGAAGATGTACAACATATATCATTCAATGTTTACAATTCAAATTCCATTTCTACAAATGTACAGATTTACAAAATGAATTTGGACGAAAGCTGTTTGCTCAGGCTGCATATCGCAGGAAATTCAACCACAACCACAAATTAAGATACAGCCACCGCCAACTGGGGAGGCTTCTTAAGAAGAGAATAACAGAGTAAGGGAGTTGGAAGGAACATAAGAGGTCATCTAGTCCAACCCCTCACAAAAGCAGGATACCTTGCACCAGTGATGGCTAACCTTTTTGCCATCACGTGTCAAAAGGGGGAGTGCGAGAGGGTCTCTCGCGCACGTGCCAACACCCATAATTTTATGTGCCCCACCCCACACACATGCATGTGCGACCCCCTCCCCGCATTTCACCCACTTTTGGGATTGAGATGGCAAGGTAGGCCCATTTTTTGCTCTCCCCAGGCTCTAGAGTCTTCCTAGGAGGCTGGGGAGGGCAAAAATAGCCTTCCCCACTCCACCGGAGGCCCTCTGGAGGCCAGAAATAGCCTTTTTCCTGACTTCCAGTGGGCCGAAAAGGCCCGAAAATCAGCTGGCCAGTGCGCGCATGCACACTGGAGGTGAGCTTGTGTGCCCACCAATATGGCTCTGTGTGCCACTTGTGGCACGCGTGCCATAGGTTTGCCATCACGGCTCTACACCATTTCAGACAAGAGGCTGTACACTCTCCTCTTAAAGGCCTCCAGGGATGGAGCACCCACAATTTCTGGAGGGAAGCCGTCCCAGTGGTTAATTGTTCTCACTGTTAGGAAAGTTCCCCTTAGTCCTAGGCTGCTTCTCCCCTTGATTAGTTTCCATCTATTGCTTCTTGTCCTACCTTCAGGTGCTTTGGAGAATAGATTGAACCAGAGATGGTATTCAGCCGGTTCGGACCAGTTCATCCGAACCGGTAGTGGAAATTCCAGATGAACAAACCCAATTCCTGCAACTATTCTTTATGTCAGGGGTGCCAAACTTGATTTCACTAAGGGCCGCATCAGGGTTGTGTTTGACCTCCGGGGGCTGGGGTGAGCGTGGCCAGGGTAGGCGTGGCCAGCTTGACATCACTCATGTCGAGGGCGCCTGTGATGACCTGAGCGCTCTGCCAGCCAAAATGTGCTCCCGAGCTCCATTTTTTTATTGCCACGGCCTCCTGCAACCCTCTGCCAGTGAAAACGGAGCTCAGGAGGACACACGCAGCCCTCCCGAGCGCCGTTTTCACTGGCAGAGGTACTGGGGGCCGGCCCTTCACTGTTTCCAGGGTGGCCCCATGGGCCAGATCTAAGCATCCCGTGGGCCAGATCTGGCCTAAGGGCCTTGAGTTGGACACCCATGCTTTAAATGTTTTTGTCAGATGTAAATGCCTTATTCTCTATTGTGTAAATAATGTATATATGGGACATCAGGGGTTAACTTATTCTTTGGATTTTAATGTATTCATAATTTACCACTCCCATTCCTGGCTCCACCCCTTGTATATATAAGGAGCCACCCTCACCATTTTCTTTGCTTCTATCTTGAATATTCAGCGAATATAGAATGCCTATTATTATTAAAGAGAAATATATTTAAATCTCTAATTCTTATTATCTTTATTGAGTCTGATCCTGAAAATATTGCAACAAGCTGGTAGCAGAGGATGGTTAATTGACTCAATAAATAATTAAAAATGTCTAAGAAAGATAGGCCCAACACCAGGGCCTACAGCAAGGAAATAGAAACAGAACAAGAGATGATCAACGAATCCACTAACGCGATTTCGAGAGAATCCGAAGAATACACCACTGAAGAAGAAGAACTGATAAATGAAAATAATGACCAGGAAGAAACCGAAATAGAAAATAACGAACTCAGGTCAGAGATATTGAAGATACTAAAAAGCCAGAAGAACGATGAAAGCCTCATCGCGAACCTCCAAGAAATGCTGAAGAACAACGGAGCAGCGAGAGAGAAAAACGTCGTTAAAGAAAAACCCAAAGATCAAAAAACTGTGAGTGAAATGAATACTGAGAAAGTCGTTGTAAAAAAGAAAAGATGTGATCCCGCGCGAAATTTTGAATGGCAGCCATCTTGGTTTCAACGAACTTCAAAAGAGAATGGAGCAGAGCCAATCAAAACGCTCAGTTCAAAATTTCTGGCGCGAAAAACGCTATCAGACGACGAAAGTGAAAAAGAAGACTCAAACTCTTCAGAAGAACCAGAATCAGAAAGTGAAGACGATTTAACAAAGTCTCAAGTAAAGTCAGCAATGAAAACGCTTTTTGCTGCTTTTGGGCCAAGATTGAAAATTTCCAAGGCACCAACGAAGAAGCAAGAGATCAAACCGACAACTCGAGACCTGCACGCTCCCATCCTGACTTCGAAGGCGACGACACCTGAGCCCAGAGAGCCATGCCGATTCCGTCCTACACCGCAGACCGGATCAAGTGCCAACGCACACGAAAGAAAGAGAAGAGCTGTCGCCACCACCAGAACCCCTAAAACCGAACCAGAGACCGACTCATCTGAAGAGGAGCGGAACGAGAGAGCTGAAATGGAGAGAACCTTCCACGACGACGCCAAGGAAGAAATGAGCAACGCGCATGTGCAAAGCTACGTAGACGGCCCCGAAAGACTTGAACTGGCCAGAGAACCGCGCAGACTCGTTGCGAGCATCCCCATGCCGTTCTGTAATTTCCTGCACTTGCGAGACCACGGACTGCCTCAGGTTGTAAGTAATGGACAAAATAATGTGGGGAACTTACCCAGTGACTTCCCAAAACTTAGAATTGATGGCATTAATTTACAAGAGTGGTATCAACAGCTTCAGGTTGTCTTTATGAAAGAAAATTTACTATTCTTTATAACTAGTCCTCCAAGAAGACCTTGGACTTTAAAAATAGATTGTTTACATCATAGAGCATTTTTCATAATAATATCTAGCGTATCTCCTGCAATGTATCATAGCATCAAATCAAACCTAACTGTGTCAGAAATAATTCAATGCATGTTTAATCTATTTCACAGCGATAGCGTAGCTACAACTACAAGAATGTCTAAGGATTTCTTTTCTTCTAGAGTGAAACCAGGGGTTTCTATAAGTGAGCATTTGATATCTCTAAACAAAATAAGAGCTGAGCTGCAATTGAGGGGGGAAGTGATTTCAGATCAAACAATGAAAAGTGTTATTATCAATTCACTTGATCCATCATGGGATAGCTTTATGTCACACTTAGATACTATTAATTTAGGATATTTAACCATAGAAAGTCTATCTAACAAATTGATAGCAGAAGACAATTCAAGAAGAAATCGTTCCAGTAATCAAACAGAACACAAATCTTTTAGGAAAGTAGCTTTCCAAGAAAAATATAATGAAGCCTTTAGATGCCACAATTGTGGGTCCAGGGAACACAGTAGAAGAGACTGTCCCAAAGTCTCAAGGGAGAGACATAGGCCAGAATATAGGAGCAAATACAATTATAGACAGTCTTCCACAGATAGACACAAATATAGAAGCCCACCAAATTACAGAGAAAGTAGAGGGGGTAGAGAAAATTCAAAAGAGAGAAAATCTGGGTCACTAAATGGACTAAACAAACAAGAAAACACCAAAACACAACAAAATGAGAACAATAATTGGCTTATTGATTCTGGTGCAACCAATCACACCACTAACAACAAAAGTATATTATCTTCATTTACAGAAGATAAGTTTGTGATAAAAGTAGCTAATCAAGAAAAGGTTCAAGTATTAGGCAGAGGAAATGTGACCTTGCCTGGTTTAGGTAAAATAGAGGGGGTATTATTAATCCCAGAAATACCTCATAACATACTAAGTGCTATAAAACTAAGCAGAGATTCTGACATCAATATAGTTTTCTCAAAGGGGAAAGCAACTTTAGAGAAGGACAAAACAAATATAGGCACTGTGATGATAAAAGGAGGTCTACCCTATCTGATAACGAAAGAAAGATGGTTACATAACATTGATTCAAATATGGAAGATTGTATTGAAGCAGATGATGAAAATGTTAGTAACAGTGACAATGATGAATGTAAAATACCTCATGATCACAAAAATACACACAATGAGAAGAAACCAAAAATAGGTAAACCAATTCATGATGAGTGTGCTCACATCTTACATAGGAAGTTAGGACATGCAAGCTTTCCTGTAGTTCAAAAAATGACTGAACACGCAGAAGGTGTCAAAATAAAAAATTGTGAAAATTATTTGGAATGCTCAGTATGTAAATCCACCAAACTAAAAACCAGTCCCAGACCAAAAAAATCTAACAGATCAACTAACAATATTTTTGACTTAGTACATATGGATTTAGTTGGTCCATTAACTCCATCAATTACCTATAGAAAACGTTACTTTCTAACAATAGTGGATGATTATAGTCGCTATGGTTTTGTTTACACATTAAAGCACAAGGATGAAACCTTTCAGAAATTTAAGGAATTCTACAAACGCATAGAAACACAACATAATATCAGAATAAAACAAATTATGACAGACAGGGGATGTGAATTCATGTCTAAAGAATTCTCCCAATGGTTAAAGGATAGGGGAATGCTACATTTCACGTCCAATCCATTTTCTGCGTTTCAAAACGGGATTGTAGAGAGAAAGAACTCCACACTACAAACCATGATTAGATGCACATTAGAGGATGCTGGTTTAGGTAAACAATTCTGGTCAGAAGCCCTACATTATTCAAATTACACTCAAAATAGAACCTGGTCCAGTATTGTGAATAAGACACCGTATGAGGTGATGTACAATAGGAAACCTAAATTAGCACACATGCACATATTTGGAGTCACTGCAGATGTGCACATACCTAAGCAGTTGAGGAGAAAGGGAGAAAACGTATCCAGAAGATTAAGATTTATGGGATATGAAACTGGAACCAAAGGGTACAGATTCATTGATAATAATAACAAATTTATAGTCTCCAGAACAGCTGTGTTTCATGAGCAGGCCAATTGGTCTAAACTGCACCTTAATGAAATATTTCCAAATAAATGCAAAGATGCGATATCTTGCGAGGAAGGGACAATAGAAAATCAAAACATTAACAAAAATAAGAACAAAACCAAAACTTGGACAAATAGTCAGCATAAGATAAAGACAGACACATTAACAAAAAAGGAAGCTAGATATTTGCACGACAACCATAGCAAACCTGAAAGAGCTATTAGAAACAATAGAAATCAAATACCAAGTAAATACAAAGATTACATAATGCATATGAATGGAGAACAAATAACACCTAATACATATGAGGAAGTATTAAAACTCCCTCGTGAAGAAAGAGAAAAATGGGAACTAGCTATGAAAAAAGAGATGGAAAGTTTGCAAGGATTAAATGTATTCACTCCCACGATCGCACCTAAGGATAAAACAATTATAGGTACCAGGTGGATTTATAAAATTAAGAACCTAGAAGGAGGCAATACTTTATACAAGGCTAGACTAGTTGCACAAGGTTATGCACAAAAATATCCAGAAGATTATACTGACACATACTCCCCCACGGTGAGGACAGAGAGTGTTAAAACAGCTCTAGTAGTAGCATCTGCACTCAATCTGGACGTATTTCAATATGACATACAGACTGCGTATTTACACGCAAAACTAGATAAGGAAATATATGTAAGAGCACCACATAGTCAATACACTAATAAGAATGAAATTTGGTTATTAAACAAGAGTCTATACGGATTAAAGCAATCTGGCAAGAGATGGTACGATTGCTTGGTAAAAGTACTAAAGACCATGGATTTCAACGCTACCACTGCTGATAACTGTTTCTTTGTAAAAAAGAGTGATGATCACGTTGAATTTGTATTAATTTATGTGGATGATATTTTATATATAGGAAAACATAAAGAGAGCAGAGAAATCTTTGTAAATAAGTTAAACGAACATTTCTCGTTGAAATCTCTAGGTAAAGTGAATAAATACCTTGGTGTACAAATTAACAAAACTAGAAGGGGATTCAAACTTACTCAGAAAGATAAGATCATTGAACTTCTAAACAAATGTAATTTAAACAATGCCAAAACCTGTGACACTCCTATGCAAACTGATTTCCTCAGAAACACTGATGAGTCTTCCCCTGAATTTAAAGATAATACATTTTACAGATCAGTTATAGGCTCACTCCTTTATATATCTAATTGGACCAGACCAGATATTGCATTACCTCTCAATTTATTGTCAAGATATGTTAGCAAACCAACCATGTATCATTGGGAAGCTGTCAAAAGAATTCTAAGATATTTGAAAAGTACATTAGATTTTTGTTTAGTATTAGAACCTAATAATGACAAAGAACCAAAAATTACCTGTTATGCGGATGCAGATTGGGCTGGTGATACATCATGCAGAAAGAGTACTTCTGGTTATATTTTTCTATTGAATGATTGTCCAGTTTACTGGTACACTGGTAAACAAGAACTGGTAGCCACTTCAACCACAGAAGCGGAATATGTTTGTTTATCCAAAGCTGCAAATAACCTTGTATGGTTCAATGACTTGATCTCAGATATTTGGAAAAAACCTGCATTACCTTTTGTTGTGCATGAAGATAATAAAGCAGCCATTGAAATATCCAGATCCGATGCCATTGGACAAAGGTCCAGGCATATTGATATAAAATTTAAGCACGTGAGACAATTATCTCAAGATGGATTCATCAAAGCAATACATTGTGATACTTCTGAACAATTAGCTGACATATTAACGAAGCCTTTACCTTCTAAACAGCACAAATATTTAACTTCTAAATTGTATGTATTATATTGTCCTGAATCTGAATGTAATTGGTGTTGTATAGCGAACCGGCATTTAGAGGGGGATTTGTCAGATGTAAATGCCTTATTCTCTATTGTGTAAATAATGTATATATGGGACATCAGGGGTTAACTTATTCTTTGGATTTTAATGTATTCATAATTTACCACTCCCATTCCTGGCTCCACCCCTTGTATATATAAGGAGCCACCCTCACCATTTTCTTTGCTTCTATCTTGAATATTCAGCGAATATAGAATGCCTATTATTATTAAAGAGAAATATATTTAAATCTCTAATTCTTATTATCTTTATTGAGTCTGATCCTGAAAATATTGCAACAGTTTTAATCTCCAGGCCCTTAATCATCCTCGTTGCTCTTCTCTGCACTTTTTCCAAAGTCTTGACATCTTTTTTAATACTATGGTGACCAAAACAGGATGCAATATTCCAAGTCATTTTTGTCCGGTACTTGGAATTTCTACCCTGGTATCTGCCAAGGTCCTGAGTTACGAGAGAGGCAGGGAATCAAAAGCAGGTAGAGTGACACGTCAAGTGAGATGGAGCCCTGATATAAATAAGTAGGTAGATAAGTAAGTAAAGCTAGGGGCAAGCTAGAAATCAGGTTGAATTTTATGACAGTGTGAGCAATTCATCAGTGGGATAGTTTGTCTCCAGAAACTTGTGGCTGCTCCACAGCAGTGGGTTTCACAATATTCTTACCACCGGTTCACCAAACGCCGTGCATGCTTGCTTCGTGTGGGTGCCTTCCACGTATACACCCGGCCTTCTGCACATGTGCTTTGCTCTCTCTCACGTCTTCCGCGCATGCACCCGGCCTCGAAAATGCTGCCTAAATAGGGCAGCATTACGCTGGGGCAGGTGGACGGACCCGCAGTTGCCGCTTATCGATTCGCTCGAACCGGTCTGAACCGGCTGAATACTACCTCTGGTGCTCCAACACTGGAGGTTTTTAAGACGGGATTTGACAGCCATCTGTCTGAAATGGTTTTGGATCTCCTGCTTAATCTGCGGGTTGGACCTCCAAAGTCCAACTCTGTTCGTCTGTTAACTCACAGCGAGAATCTTTGTGGTGGTGAAGAGATGACACAACACATTTGCAGCCAGTTCTGCTGAAAGCTGTACAGGTTTCTCTCCCTCCACCCCACATCTCTTGAAGAACAGCTGCCTGTTTACATTCTTAGCATTCCTGTCCTGGCCTCAGATTAATTCCTTTTTGCTGGGCTGATGTTCTCCCGCCGCTAAGAAAGCCCTGACAACACTGTAGGAGGAAAGAGAAAGGAAATTCAGTGGAATTGTGATCGGTTAGAGAAAGGGGATGAAAATATATTTCATAGAGACAATGTCTTTCCGTTAAGAAGTAGGAAAAACGCACGGGTGTAGAAGGGCAGATGTTAAACTGGTGTTAGTGGAGGAGAGGGGAGGGGAGGGAGGAGAGAAGAGGAAAGGGGAGAGAGGGAGGAGGAGGGAGATGGAAGGAAAGAAGGAAGGAAGGAGGGAGGGAGGGGAGAAAACAATGAGGGAAGGAGAGAAGGAGGGAGGGAGGCCAATTTGAGGGGAAGGGAAATGAGAGAAGGGAAGGGAGTAAAGGAGAGGGGAGGAGAGGGAAGGGAAAGGAGGGAAAGGAGGGGAGGAGAGGAGAGGGAGGGGAGGGGAGGGTTGGGAAGGGGAAGGGGGGAGGGGAGGGGAGGGGAGGGGAGGAGTGGAGAGGAAAGGAAAGGAAAGGAAAGGAAGGGCAGAGCAGGGGAAGGGAAGGGAAGGGAGAAGGGGAGGGGAGGGAAAGCAGGCCTGGGTAAGGGAGGGAAGGGGAAGGCATGGAAGGGAGGAGAGGAGAGGAGAGGAGGAGAAGAGAAGAGAAGAGAAGAGAAGAGAAGAGAAGAGAAGAGAAGAGAAGAGAAGAGAAGAGAAGAGAAGAGAAGAGAAGAGAAGAGAAGCGATAGCAGTTACTTGCAAACTAAGTATGTGTAAGCATTGTGATACGGTTGCAAAAAACGATAAATGACTTCTAGAGTTGCACCATCCAAATTACAGTTTTTAAATCATGGGAGGTCTGTATTGATTAGAACTGATATTAAATATGTTTGGATATCTGGGCAAGACATATTACGAAAGATTCAAATGAACTGGAAAACGTTCAAAGAACACTGAGAAACACCAAGTCCTGGAAAGGAAATCTAACGAGCCCAGATGTCCCAGGGATACATCTTTTTTTATTGGATGTCTTCAAGAGAAGACTAAACATCTTCCGTCTGGGTGGATGGTTTCAATCTGGATTCCTACACTCAGCAGGAGGATGGGCCTCGTGGTCACAGAAGTCTAGTTCTGAGGATATAACGATGGTAGGGAGCAATGCAACTCAAACATGAATATGTCATTGGGAAATATGTCGATATTTACCAGGGGTTAAATGTAAAATTTGTTACTACCGATTCTGTGGGCGTGGCTTGGTGGTGGTGGGAGTAATGTGACTGGGTGGGCGTGGCCAATTTTTTTTTTTAACTTTTCAAAGCATTTTTTCTAATGCTTTGAAAAGCCTCTGCCGATCAGGCAACTCAGCTGGGATCGTCAGAGAGGCTTTTTAAAAAATACCTCTCTGCCCATCAGGCAACTCAGCTGGGATCGTCAGAGACTTTTCAAAGCATTTTTTTAACCACCTCTTCGGCCAAGAGGCTGCAGAAAAAAATGCTTTGAAAAGCCTCTGACGATCCCAGCTGAGCCACGCGATCATCAGAGGCTTTTTAAAAAAATTTTAAAAGCATTTTTTGTCGGAAGAGGTTATAGAAAAAATGCTTTTAAAAGTTTTTTAAAAAAAGCCTCTGATGATTGTGCGGCTCAGCTGGGCATAGTGGGGGGGGAGGAGGGGGGCAGGGATTTTTGCTACCGGTTCTCCGAACCACCCACTGCCATCGCTACCGGATCGGGTGATCCAGTCTGAACCGGGAGCATTTCACCCCTGATATTTACTATACACATGTAACCTCAAGTAGCTGTCAAAAGACTTGATGAAAACTCCTTAATTGCACCACACCTGGAGAGACTTCACAGTTTCAACTGGGAAACTGTGAGCGACCTAGAGCCTAGCTAAGTCCTGGAAAAATTTCTGGAAGTCTGACACACATACAAATCAGCTATCCACCGACATAGAGAGATAAATAACATGTACCTGCCCATCAAAAAACAAACAAACACTATTCCTCAGCAATCGTCACCCAGTTAAGAAGAGATTATGATGATATTATTCCTTCAGTACCATGTTTGACTTGGTGAGTCTATGGGCCAGGTCCCTCCACATCTTCTGATCTTGCACTACTTCTTTCAGCTTTTCTATGCTTTGGTTGGTGTCCGCTTTGATGGTGTCAAGCTATCATGTTCTTTGTTGTCCTGGTTTGCTTTGATCACTATAAAAATACAGATGAACCCCAAGATTAGTACTAGACCAACCTTAAAGCTGTAAACAACACTTCAGTCAAGGAACTACCAACTCAGGCAAACAAACGAACAACAGCCTAACCAAGGAATAACACAAGGACACTTCCACCAATACTGACAGGGCAAGCAACGCGGATAAACAGAGAGCAAACCCCACTATCTTCTAGCACTGATGGTCACTGATGATGTTACCTAGTTTTATTTATTTTTATTATTTATTTTTATTTGATTTATATGCCGCCCTTCTCCGGAGACTCAGGGCGGCTTACAATGCGTTAAGCAATAGCCTTCATCCTTTTGTATATTTATACAAAGTCAGCTTATTGCCCCCACAAACTGGGTCCTCATTTAACCTACCTTAGAAAGGATGGAAGGCTGAGTCAACCTTGAGCCTGGCGAGATTCGAACCTGCAGAAATTGCAGGCAGCTGGTGTTAATTACAGGGTGCATTAAACCACTGTACTACCAAGGCTCCTTAGTTGGGTGATGAAACGTCTGCAAGAAAACAATCAAGCTCAAACAGCACCAAGGACCCAACAGTTGTCGTCGTCATCCTCCTCCTCCTCCTCCTCCTCCTCCTCCTTGCCACAAACCCCACTGCCTTCTAGCACTGATGATGTTACCTAGTTGGGTAATGAAACAGCTGCAAGAAAACCACCAACCTCAGAAAGCATCAAGGACCTCACAGTCCTCTTCCTCCTCCTCTTCTTCCTCCTCCTCGCCACAAACCCTTTCCTTTCCAGTACTGATGATGCCAATTGGGTGATGATGCTAGTTGGGTGATGAAACACCTACAAGAAAACAATCAAGCTCAGGAGGAGGACCCCACAGTCCTCCTCCTCCTCTTCCTCCTCTTCCTTCTCCTCCTCCTCCTCCTTCTCCTTGCAAACCCCACTCCCTTCTAGCACTGATGATCTTACCTAGTTGGGTCGTGAAACACATGCAAGAAAACAACCAACTCACAGAGCACCGACTCCACAGTTCTCCTCCTTCTCCTCCTCCTCCTCCTTCACCACCACCACCTCCTCCTCCTCCACCTCCTTCTCCTCCTCTTCCTTGCCATAAACCCCACTCCTTTCCAGCACTGGTGATGCCAATTGGGTGATGATGCTAGTTGGGTGATGAAACACCTACAAGAAAACAATCAAGCTCAGGAGGAGGACCCCACAGTCCTCCTCCTCCTCTTCCTCCTCTTCCTTCTCCTCCTCCTCCTCCTTCTCCTTGCAAACCCCACTCCCTTCCAGCACTGATGATCTTACCTAGTAGGGTGATGAAACACATGCAAGAAAACCACCAACGCACAGAGCACCGACTCCACAGTTCTCCTCCTCCTCCTCCTCCTCCTCCTCCTCCTCCTCCTCCTCCTCCTCCACCACCACCACCTCCTCCTCCACCACCTCCTTCTCCTCCTCTTCCTTGCCATAAACCCCACTCCTTTCCAGCACTGGTGATGCCAATTGGGTGATGATGCTAGTTGGGTGATGAAACACCTACAAGAAAACAATCAAGCTCAGGAGGAGGACCCCACAGTCCTCCTCCTCCTCTTCCTCCTCTTCCTTCTCCTCCTCCTCCTCCTTCTCCTTGCAAACCCCACTCCCTTCTAGCACTGATGATCTTACCTAGTTGGGTCGTGAAACACCTGCAAGGAAACAACCAAGCTTGAAGAACCCCCAAAACCCCCACAACAACCATGTTTTTGTACCAGCTGGGCAATGGTGCAATGATGATGCCCAGGGTGACCGCCAGGTCTTCTTAAGGATGCCCTATCAACAGCTTCAATGGCTCCTCCCAAGTTTGGTTCTATGTCACGAAACATCATCGACTATAAGGATAATTAATGGATAATTTAATGGTTTGCAACGATTCAGCAAAACTGCTCAGAGATTGGCTTAAAAGAAGAAGATAAGATGTTGGGTCTAACCTAGACTGCTTCTTCTCCTTATGGCCAAAGAGAAGAAACTGGGAAACGTCCCAGTGGGACAATCACACTCCTCTCCTTCGTGGTGCTGTTTTTGAGAAGCCACCTCTGATCCTCGAGGTAACGTACAGTAGGATCCGTCTATTAGTGGTTGATGCCACTCTGGAGGTCTGTTGTGGCAGTCATTTGTTGTCTGGAAGGGTGCCTAAGCCGCTTGCCTCCACAACGCACACAGTGCACACTTGTAAATAAACCCGGCTATTACACAACATACAAGCAGGAGCAGATGGTAGTAAGAAGCCTCTAGTGAGATAGTCAGGAATCCAGCTGCTGGAATAGAATAATCTCTTTCTCTCTTTTTCGACTTCCCTCCCTCCCTCTCTCTCTTTCTCTCCCTCTGTCTCTCTCATTCCCTCCCACCCTCCCCTCTGTCTCCCATTCTGTCTTCCTCCTCTGTCTCTCTCATTCTCTGTTTCTCTCTCTCTCTCCTTCTGTCTCCTTCTCTCTTTCTTTCTCTTTCTCCTTCTCTCTCTCTCCTCTGTCTCCTTCTCTCTCTCGCTCCTTCTGTCTTCTCTTTCTCTCTCCTTCTCTCTCTCTCTCTCCTTCTGTCTCCTTCTCTCTCTCTCTTCCCCATCTCTCTCATTCTGTCTCTCTTTCTCTTTCTCTCTCTCTCCTGTCTCCTTCTCTCTTTCTCCCTCCCTCCCTCTCCTTCTCTCTCCTTCTCTCTCTCTCCTTCTCTCTCCTTCTCTCTCTCTCTCTCTTTCTCTCTCTCCTTCTCTCTGTCTCTATTCCTCCCTCCCTCTCTCTCCTTCTCTCTCCTTCTCTCTCTCTCTCTCTCTCTCTCTCTCTCTCTCTCTCTCTCTCTCCTTCTGTCTCTCTGTCTCTCTCTCTGTCTCTCTCTCTGTCTCTCTCTGTGTGTTTGTGAAAGCATGAGAATACATGCATATGATACTGTTGTTAAACTAGCCCTGAGAGAAGGCAAAATTCCCTCTCTCGCACACATATATACCCAGACAAGTTCTATATTGCGGGGCATTTTCATTTTGTCAGGCACATTCCTTGGAGAAGATGGGCTACTGGAGGATTCACATGGTGGGCACAGTTAGGATTCCCATCTGGTAAATATCCTTAGAACTTTTTGAAGAGACCAAGATGCCTGGAGATGCTATCTGCAGAAATCTAGTCTTTTAATGGGGGGGGGGGGGGAGGAGAAAAGATTATAGGAGTGAGATGGAGTTAAGGGGGGAATGTCAAGGTCCTTCCCTTCCCTTCCCTTCCCTTCCCTCTATTCGTCTCCCTCCTGGAGTTGCCCTCCCTCCCTCTCTCCCTCCCTCCCTCCCTCCCTTCCTCCCTCCCTCCCTCCCTCATTTGGTCTCACTCCCTCCCTCTCTCCCTCCCTCATTTCTTTCTTTCTTTCTTTCTTTCTTTCTTTCTTTCTTTCTTTCTTTCTTTCTTTCTTTCTTTCTTTCTTTCTTTCTTCCTTCCTTCCTTCCTTCCTTCCTTCCTCCCTCCCTCCTTCGCTCTTCCTCCCTCCCTCCCTCCCTCCCTCATTTGGTCTCACTCCCTCCCTCTCTCCCTCCCTCATTTCTTTCTTTCTTCCTCCCTCCCTCTTTCGCTCTTCCTCCCTCCCTCCCTCCCTTCCTCCCTCCTTCCCTCCCTCCCTCCTTTGGTTTCACTCCCTCCCTCTCTCCCTCTCTCCCTCCCTCATTTCTTTCTTTCTTTCTTCCTCCCTCCCTCCTTCGCTCTTCCTCCCTCCCTCCCTCCCTCCCTTCTAATCACAGAAGGGACCTTGGAGGTCTTCTAGTCCAACTCCGTGCTCCCTCCCTCCCAGGCTCTGACCTTCTTCCTTGCCCGCTCACATACCATCATGTCTGTGTCATACGGGTTGGGCGGAGAGTGGAAGAGACAGTGCTGTAATGAAATCCAGGTTTCATCTCAGGGCAGGGTTCTTTGGTCTCTCTCTCTCTCCCCCCCCACCCCCAGGCCCCCTCCCCAGTCCATTTTAATCCGGCCCATATGAAGAGAACGGGTCTCTTTATTTTATGTAAGCCGAGCTACATGACGGGTGGGACAGTGCCAAGTGGTTTTTTTTTTTTTTAATTTTTTGGTTTTTGCCAAAGTAGAATTGTTGACTGTAACCGATACAGGCATCGACTGAAGCCAAGGTGTATTTTGCTTGAGCCTGACTTTCATTGCCAAAGGCAATGTAGGAGCATTTCAGCCCAAATACAGGGTGGAAAAATTCCTGCAATATAAACAGATACAGGGAGGGAGTCAAACCCCCCCCCCACCTTCTCCAAACTAAGACATAGTCAGCACAAAGGGAAAAAAGATGAAGTTTATAGTTTCCTGCCAGTCTGGAGGTAGAAATGCCAGTGGAAGAACATATGTTTTGTATGCACCGGCTCTGAGGATGAGCCCAGGGCTTGGTTGCTGAAGGGTAGCATCAGGTTGAGGTTGGACAAAGGCAGGACAAGAAGCAATGGATGGAAACTCACCAAGGAGAGAAGCAACCTAGAACCAAGGAGAAATTTCCTGACAGTCAGAACAATGAATCAGTGCAAAGACTTGCCGTCAGAAGTTGTGGGTGCTCCATCATTGGAGTTTTTAAAGAAGAGATTGGATAAGCATTTGTTTGGAATGATATAGGGCAGTGATGGTAAACCTATGGCATGCATCCCAGAGATGGCATGCAGCACCCTCTCTGTGGGCACGCGAGCTGTTGCCCCAGTTCGGCTCCGCCATGCATGCACACTTGCCTCCTGCCAGCAGCTGGTCTTTGGGTCTCTGCCACACATGCGGGGGGGGGAGGATGCATGCGGGGGGCTGTGCATGGATCCGTGGGGGGGGCATGCAGGGGACGCGCATGTGCATGTGGGGACACATGCAGGGATCTGCATGCACATGTGGGGGGTACATGTGGGGGATGCATGCATGCAGGGATGGGGTGCATGTGGTTCGCACTCCAGAAAGGGTTAGCCATCACTGGTATAGTGATGCCGAGTACCCAAAGTGCGCATGTGCACGAAACCCCAAAATGCAATGTGAGAGCCCCCTGCACATGCCCCCTGCGCATGCCCCCGCCCATGCCCCCCACGAACACATGTATGTCCCCGTCTACACCCCACCCCCCTGCACCCCGTTTTGGCTTCGAGGTTGGTGCAGGAGGTGTTGTGGCTCCGTTACCTGAGCCTGTGTTATCGGCAGGAGAGGACTGCGAGAGTGAAGGAGAGGAGTTGGCAAGGCCTCCCTCTCCAGGACCCTCCTCTCTGGCAATGCCTCCGGTGTCCTCCGAAAGTCAAGAGATAGGCCCGGGGCCAAGCACGTCCACGCAGCCACAGGTGGACAGTAATGAGGGAGATGAGCCTTGGCTGGATCCTCGGCAGCATCACAGAGATAAGCGTGCACAACAGAAGAAGAGGCATGCCACCGATTAGGCTGAGTCATTGGACCACACCCCACAGGGTATAAAAGAGGGTCTGGTGGCCGGTTTAGCTCTGTGACAAGCAAAAAACGGATATCGGATGACCTTCTTTGTATTTACTGGACTTTGTTGATTATTGTGTATTGGCTTTGTTCCCGGACAAACTCCCCCCTCGTGAGTAAAGAATACCTGGCAGCCAGCCAATGGGTTGCTGCCAATTCTGATACTGGATAAACTGTTGTTGGCTGAGTTCTTTAACTGTTGCCTGTCTGTGGGGGTGCGTGTGTGAGACGGGGACAGAACAGGAGGCCTTCCAGGCCCAAAATAGGGCCTGGGGTGGGGGGTCTCACATGGCACCACCGTGTCCCATTTTGGCTTGGTGCAGGGGGCCTTCCAGGACCAAAATGGGATGTGGGGGGGCATGCACACTCACAAACCCCCAAAATGCAATGCGAGTGCCCATGCATGCACCCCGCCCCTCTGTGCATGTGCCCCCCCCCCCCCGGAGTGCTATGGTTCTGAGCAATGAATTTTTAAAACACGAGAGAAAATTATGGCAAGAGATAAAACCATTCGAATATAATATTAATAGTGAGGACACGTGAATGAACAGATAGGTATTCAACTGGCACCTAAAATCCTGAAGAATATCTCTCTTCTATCCTTCTACAGAGGAATTATTGAGTCTGTCATCTGCACCTCCATAACTGTCTGGTTTGGCTCTGCAACCCAACAAGACAGACACAGACTTCAACGGATAATTAGAACTGCAGAAAAAACAATGGCTACCAACCTGCCTTCCATGGAGGATCTGTATACTGCACGAGTCAAAAAGAGGGCTGTGAAAATATCTACGGACCCCCTCACATCCTGGACATAAATTGTTTCAACTCCTACCCTCAAAACGACGCTATAGAGCACTGCACATCAAAACAACTAGACACAAGGACAGTTTTTCCCTGAATGCCATCACTCTGCTAAACAAATAATTCCCACAACACTGTCAAACTATTCACTAAGTCTGCACTACTATGACTATTAATCTTCTCATCATTCCTCTCACCCATCTCCTCCCACTTACGACTGTTGCTGGTATCCTTATGATTTATACTGACTGTTTCCTATTACGATTTGATTGCTTATTTGTACCCTATGACTATCATTAAGTGTTGTACCTTATGATTCTTGACGAATGTATCTTTTCTTTTATGTACACCAAGAGCGTATGCACCAAAGACAAATTCCTTATGTCTCTTCTCTTCTCTTCTCTTCTCTTCTCTTCTCTTCTCTTCTCTTCTCTTCTCTTCTCTTCTCTTCTCTTCTCTTCTCTTCTCTTCCCTTCCCTTCCCTTCCCTTCCCTTCCCTTCCCTTCCCTTCCATTCCATTCCATTCCATTCCATTCCATTCCATTCTATTCTATTCTATTCTATTCTATTCTATTCTATTCTATTCTATTCTATATCTTCTATTCTATATCTTTTATTCTACTCCATATTTTCTATTCTATTCTATTCTATTCTATTCTATTCTATTCTATTCTATTCTATTCTATTCTACTCTACTCTACTCTACTCTACTCTACTCTACTCTACTCTACTCTACTCTACTCTACTCTACTCTACTCTATTCTATTCTATTCTATTCTATTCTATTCTATTCTCTGTGTGTTTGTGTGTAGCATATGAGATACATCAGGTTCCGTACCATTAGTGGCACCCAATAGTAGACTATTGTGTTTATAGCTTAAAGAATTATCCTGGGAATTAAACAATATTATTTTATACATCTGTGAGTGGACCATCTCCCAACCCTCC
Source organism: Pituophis catenifer annectens (assembly GCF_029215685.1). NCBI lineage: Eukaryota > Metazoa > Chordata > Lepidosauria > Squamata > Colubridae > Pituophis > Pituophis catenifer. The sequence continues at coordinate 288,499,246 of NW_027256882.1, read as the reverse complement.
AGCAGCTGAAGAGCTCCATAAGATCAAATGTACCATGCTATACAGATAGTCCTCGACTTATGACCATTTGTCCAGCAACCCGGGGACTCCTCTAGCTTCTGAGGCACCCCATATTTTGTGTAACAACCACAATGGGAGAGCCGGTATTGCCTGGGTGCCTCGCTTAAATTCCGCTGTGACCACAGTTCGAGGTTCAACGGTGGTCGTATGTCGAGGACTAGCTGCAATTGTCATTTCAATCCTTCCCATGTCCAGTATGCCCCCTCAAGTCTACGTAGAAGGTCTGCGCTGCCGTGTTCAGAGGTTTTTTGGCAGCTTGAGAGCATCACGTGGCTGTTTTATAAAATCCAGAGCCTGACCTTGCAAGAACAATTTCAGCGTGAATGTTGAAGTTCTGCAGACACTTCCATCCTGGAATTCTCCACGTTCACTTTAAACGTGATCTTTTTTTTCTCTGCAGAGATGCTTTCCCCCACCCCCACCCCAATGTTAATTTAATGGTAATGGTTGCAGGATTTGGGTATGGCTACTCTGGAGAAAAGAAGGACTAGGGGGTGACTGTTTTGTCCCCAACCCCACGCACACACACCAACAGACGTTCAGGAGTTAAAGACCAAACCAGCCGGCAAAATCCTTTTCCTTATGATAACGGAACTTGGCAACAACCTAGTGGCTACCTGCCAAGAGTTTATTACTCACGAAGGGAAGAGATAACGTCTCTCCGCTTCTGGTACATCAAAGGAAAGCAGCTCAATAATTACGGAATTAAATCAAGTCCAGAGATACTCCAGCAAAGTCTTAAAGCAAAAGTCCGGCAATGCAGAATGGCGTGGAAGCTTTCAGGTTTGTTCGTCACAAGGTTTGACTGGCCACCACGCTCCTTTTTATATCCAGTGGGGTGTGGTCCAGTGACTCAGCCTAATCTCGGGCACACCCTTTCTTCTGTTGTGCGCGCTTATCTCTGCGATGCTGGCGTGGATCCAGCCAAGACTCATTACCCTCATCACTGTCCATCTGTGGCTGCGTGGACGTGCTTGGCCCCGGCCCTATCTCTTGCCCTTCGGCGGACACCGAAGGCATTGCCAGAGAGGAGGGTCCTGGAGAGGGAGGCCTTGCCAACTCCTCCTTCGCTCTCGGAGTCCTCTCCTGACGATGACACAGGCTCCGGTAACGGAGCCACAACAGTGACATGATAGCAGTCTTCTAGTATTTGAGGGGCTGCCACAAAGAATAGAATAGAATATCAGAATAGGAAGGGACCTTGGAGGTCTTCTAGTCCAACCCCCTGCTTAGGCAGGAAACCCAACACCACTTCAGACAAATGGTTATCCAACATCTTCTTAAAAACTTCCAGTGTTGGAGCATCCACAACTTCTGGAGGCAAGTTGTTCCACTGATTAATTGTTCTAACTGTCAGGAAATTTCTCCTTAGTTCTAGGTTGCTTCTCTCCTTGATTAGTTTCCACCCATTGCTTCTTCTTCTGCCCTCAGGTGCTTTGGAGAATAGCTTGACTCCCTCTTCTTTGTGGAAGAGGAGGGGGTCAATTTACTTTCCAAAGCACCAGAAGGCAGGACAAGAAACAATGGATGGAAACTAACCAAGGAGAGAAGCAACCTGGAATTAAGGAAAAACTTCCTAACAGTGAGGACAATTAACCAGTGGAACAGAAGTTGCCTTCAGAAGTTGTAGGTGCTTCATCGCTGGAGTTTTTAAAGAAGAGACTGGACAGCCAGTTGTCTGAAATGGTACGGCCTCCTGCTTGAGCAGAGGGGTGGACTAGAAGACCTCCAAGGTCCTTTCCAGCTGAATTCTGAATCCGAATCTAATCCTTTTTCAACCATTTGGTGGTGTGTTATTTTTCTTTCCTCAGAAAGTTGTTGGACAATATATGCTTACCTTTATTGTTTTTTTAAAAAAAACCAGCGTCCTTTTTGAGTTTCCAAAGATGGGGTTCATGTAGGATGACATTGATTTTCTACTCTGTCAATGAAATTTGGGAAGTCACCTTTTTAATACTGTAGCCCAGGGGTCAGCAACCTGCGGCTCCGGAGCCGCATGTGGCTCTTTGGGCCCTCTGCTGTGGCTCCCTGTCAGGTGATACCACCATTGGCTGGCCCCACCCCTCGCCCTCCCCTCCCAGTCACTCCACGCCTGGCCTGAGAAGGTAAGGGCGACGGCGGGGGATGGAGAAGCGGCCAGGGCAGAGACAGAGAGATACAGAGAGAGAGGGGGAGAGAGAGAGACATAGAGAGATACAGAGAGAGAGTGTTGTGGCTCCGTTACCTGAGCCTGTGTCATTGGCAGGAGAGGACTCCGAGAGTGAAGGAGAGGAGTTGGCAAGGCCTCCCTCTCCAGGACCCTCCTCTCTGGCAATGCCTTCGGTGTCTGCCGAAGGGCAAGAGATAGGGCCGGGGCCAAGCACATCCACGCAGCCACAGGTGGACAGTGATGAGGGAAATGAGTCTTGGCTGGATCCTCGGCAGCGTTGCAGAGATAAGCGTGCGCAACAGAAGAAAAGGCGTGCCAGAGATTAGGCTGAGTCACTGGACCACACCCAACAGGGTATAAAAGGGGGTGAGGTGGCCATTCAGACTCTGTGATGGACAAAACTAACTACTATCGAGTCACATTGCATCTTTGGAAACAACATTATCGGCCTTGGATTTATTTTACGAACTGGACAATTCTGACTGTGGGTATTTTGTTTATTGAGCAAAGTTCTTGGCAAGCAGCTACTGGGTTGCTGCCAAGCGTCTTATCGGAAGAATTGGTTGTCTGCCAGTTTATTTAACCCCCGGCTGTCTGTTTATGTGTGTGTGCGGGACGGGGACAGAACAGAGAGGGAGAGAGAAGAGAGACATAGAGACTTACAGAGAGAGAGGGAGGGAGGGGGGACAGAGGGAGGGAGGGGAGAGGGAGATATGTCAAAAGGATTGTGTGGTTCCCGGTGTTTTTTAATAACCAGTTCTGTGCCCTAAAGACTTGCTGGGTAGGCGTGGCTGGGGGGGTCATGTGACTGGTAGAAGTGAGTGACATCGAGTTGGCCACGCCCACCCAGGTTTTGTCACTCCCGGTGTTTTCTTTTCTGTGGGAAACGGGTCCAAATGGCTCTTTGAGTATTTAAGGTTGCAGACCCCTGCTGTAGCCTGTTGGCCGAGGATCAAGGCCAAGAGTTCATCTGCTGAACTTCTGAAAGGAATGTCAGTTTGATAAGCCGGTTTACCAGAGTGACGGCTGATCTCCAGGCAGGAGACATTAAACCTTGGAAAAACATGGTGATTATCTGGAATCCTGTTGGATGCAGTCCAGGATTAAGAGTGGATTTGGAAAGCTTAATGTATATTCCAAACCAAAATCTTAGCTGAGTTAAAAACCTGGTCTACTTAAATAGTTCATCAGATTAAAACATGCTTTTAACTTGAAAGTGAATATGGCTGAATTGCTCCCTGAATTGGAAAAAAAACCCCACCCCGTGTAATTAATAGTGGGAGCTGAGTAAGTTTTCTAATTTATTTGTGTTTAGGGGAAGGAATTCAACTACAGGATTCCATAACTGCTGGTGAAAACTGATTCAGTTAGAACATTAGACATATAATAAGTTGGACACTTAGTGGTTCCCTATTTTGCAGTAAACCAGCTTTAGCGCAGTAGGCTGGAAATGAGGCTATCAAATTAAGCTACAATGTGGTGAATTTGAGGAGAAAGTGTATTATGAACACAGCAGTTGGGATTTAGAACACAGAACACAGAATAATAGAGTTGGAAGGGACCTCGGAGGTCTTCCAGTCCAACCCCCTGCTTAAACAGGAGACCCTATGCCAGGGGTCTGCAACCTTAAATACTCAAGAGCCATTTGGACCCGTTTCCCACAGAAAAGAAAACACCGGGAGCCACAAATGGCTGGATGGGTGTGGCCAACTCAATGTCATTCACTTCCACCAGTCACATGACCCCCCCCAGCCATGCCTACCAAGCCGGTCATTAGGGCAGAGAACCAGTTGTTAAAAAACACCGGGAACCACAAAACCTGGATGGGCGTGGCCAACTCAATGTCACTCACTTCCACCAGTCACATGACCCCCCCCCCAGCGACGCCTACCCAGCTGGTCATTAGGGCAGAGAACCAGTTGTTAAAAAACACCGGGAACCACAAAATCCTTTTGACATATCTCCCTCTCCCCTCCCTCCCACTCTCCCCCCTCTCTCTGTATCTCTCTCTATGTCTCTCTCTCTCTCCCTCTCTCTCTGTATCTCTCTGTCTCTGCCCTGGCTGCTTCTCCATCCCCCGTCGTCTCTCTTACCTTCTCAGGCCAGGCGAGGAGTGACTGGGAGGGGAGGGCGAGGGGCGGGGCCAGCCAATGGTGGTATCATCTGACACGGAGCCACAGCAGAGGGCCCAAAGAGCCACATGCTGCTCTGGAGCCACAGGTTGCTGACCCCTGCCCTACACCATTTCAGACAAATAGTTGCCTAGTCTCTTTTTCAAAGCCTCCAGCGATGAAGCACCCACAACTTCTGAAGATACGCTATTCCATTGGTTGATTCCTCTCAACTTTTAAAAATAGTTTGACCTCCCTATTTTCCAAAGCACCAAAAGGCAAGGCAAGAAACAATGGTTGGAAACTAACCAAGGACAGAAGCAACCTAGGACTAAGGAGAAATTTCCTAATGGTGAGAGCAATCAACCAAAGGAATAGCTTGCCTTCAGCGGTTGTGGGGGTTCCATCACTGGAGGGTCTCAAAATGAGACTGGACAACCATTTGTCTGAAAATGGTATTGGATCTCCTGCTCAAGCAGCGGGTTGGACTAGAAGACCTCTGAGGTCCCTTCCAACTCTATTATTCTATGTTCTAAATCCCAGCTGCTGTGTTCATAATACATTTGCTAACTATACTATTTACTAAACTATTTACTAAATAACTAATGAATAACCAGGGTGGATAAAAATCAATGATTTTTTTAAAAAAATCAAAAACATCGGATTTTTTTGATTTAAATGGGATTTTTTTTTTATTTAAATGGGATTTTTTTTATTTAAATCGGATTTTTTTGATTTTTATTGAGTTTATTTTAATAAAAAACTTTGGGGGTAAAAATCTATCGCAAGATAGTTTTCTATTTAAGATACATAAATAATTTAGTTTATTCAGCATGAAATGGAGCTTAGTTATGTAGCACGAGGCTGTATATTCTGCAACACTGGGACTATCGGTGAGTCAACAGCGGGTCAAAGGAGTAGCAGAGATGACCGTTACTCTTTAAAAATTATGATTTAAATCGAGTTGATTTAAATCAAGCCTTTTTACTAGTGGTTTAAATCATGATTTAAATCGTGATTTAAATCGACTCGATTTAAATCAAATCCACCCTGTGAATAACTACCATATTTTTCGGAGTATAAGATGCTCCGGACTATAAGATGCAACCTGTCACACCCCATGGCCACGCCCACCATGGCCACACCCACCCAGCTGGTCATTAGGGCAGAGAACCGGTTGTTAAATTATTTGAATCCCACTACTGGTTCATTTAAATGTCTTTCTATAACTGGGCATTCAGCGTCCCGTCTGACTTTTCATTGGGAACCGATATTAAAATCGTTGTTTGTTTGTTTGTTTGTTTTATTTGATTTGTATGCCGCCCTACTCCCGAAGGACTCAGGGCGGTGAACAGCCACAAGATAAAAACACATTAGTACAAAAATTAAAACAGAATAAAACCGGATTAAATCATTTGGCTGAAGACCGATTTAAAACACCCCAATAAATTAAAACCAATTTAAAATTTGTATTTTAAAAGGAAAAAAGTGAAAAATTAGGCCAGGCCAGCCTGATAGAATAAAAAGGTTTTAAGAGCGCGGCAGAAGGTGCGTAGATCCGGGATCCTCCGTATCTCCGGGAGGAGCTCATTCCAGATAGTAGGTGCCCCCACCGAGAAGGCCCTCCCCCTGGGAGCTGCCAGTCGACATTGTTTGGCCGACGGCACCCGGACGAGCCCCTCTCTATGAAAGCGTACCAGCCAGTGGGAGGCTACTGGTGGCAGCAGGCGGTCTCGTAGATAACCAGGTCCTAAGCCATGGAGCGCTCTAAAGGTGGTAACCAAGACCTTGAAGCGCACACGGAAGACCACTGGGAGCCAGTGCAACTCGCGCAGGAGAGGTGTTACATGGGAACGCCATGTCGCTCCCATGTGCAGATGTGCAGATGTTATGCAGGGGGTTGGATTAGAAGACCTCCAAAGTCCCTTCCAACTCTTTGTACGGTTCTTCTGTTATAGCCAATGTGCCAAGAACAATGTTAGCTTTTGACGGGTAACATGTTTAATCAAGTGCCAATGGGAAATTCTGGGATTTAAGTCTTTCGGCTGATAAATGAGAAAAGTTGGCATGCACCAGTAGGAGTGAGTTGTTCATAATTTTTTTTTGTATTCTCTCACTAGTATATGGCAACGAAAATGACAGCAATAAATAAATATAAATAAAATAAAAAGTATGAGTCATTGGCTGGAATAAAACTGAAGTTAGGTGCTTCTATCAGTGCCCACTTTAATCAAACTTTCAAGTCCTCTTCCATAGAAAATTGTGGCGGATTGCTTTTAAACCCTCAGGGATAAAACATATTGTGTGAAATATAGGACTGAAATTTCATCCCCAAAGGAAAACGCTTATCGTGTGTTTCTGCGTGCACCGTATCTATGGAGGGTAATAATCTTGAGTTGAAGTTGATCAGGAAACCAGGAGAAAATTGACATAGGTAAGAGAGTTTTCACTAATATCTCAAATCCATACTGTGAGAGGCTCATTTATTTCTTCTGAAGCTCATTCTCGGTCACAGATGTTGGCTGAAATTAATAGCAAGCAATTGGCAGTAAAGGAGAATTACCTGAATATGCATTGTGAGTAAATGAAATTAATTAAGGATAATTGATAGGGACTAGAATTAATAATTAGGAATGGGCATAATTGAAATGTATTGAAATTGAATTAAACTCAACAGCTCAGCCGCTATTAAATTTAATAGGAGCTAATTGATATTAATTGGATGCAATGTTTCATAGAACAAAATGCTCTTAAATAAATTTTTATAATTGGCTTTGTAAAACCTTAATTCATTCCTGGGGAAAGTAACAGGAAGGAAGGAAGGAAGGAAGGAAGGAAGGAAGGAAGGAAGGAAGGAAGGAAGGAAGACGGATAGAGAAGAGAGAGAAAAGGGAAGGGAAGTAAAAAGGGAAGGGAAGGGAAAGGAAGGGAAGGGAAGGGAAGGGAAGGGAGGGGAGGGGAGGGGAGGGGAGGGGAGGGGAGGGGAGGGAAGTATCTTGTCTGCTGTAAATATAAATATAAAATATATTTATTTATGGAAAACTACAAGTTTATATCAGCGTCATTGGGACACTTGCTGCGCAGTTCCCAGACAGAGTTTAATGAGAACATGTTACCTGTACAATGAAAGCTTTGATAGCGTAAAAATCTACTCAAGAGACACTTTTTCATTATATAGCTTTCCAGCTTGTGAGTCTGTAGTTGGAATCCCAACACATTACTTTTAATACCAAAGCATCTTTCTCTCATCTTTTCAATTTCATCATAAACATCCTCCCTTCCTCCTCCCTTCCTCCTTCCCTCCTCCTCTCTTTCCTCCCTCCTCCCCTCCTCCTCCCCCTTCCTTTTCTCCTCCTCTTCTCCTTCCTCTCCCTCCTCCTCCCCTTCCTCCTCCTCCTCTAGCTGGTCTCCTCCTCCTCCTCCTCCCCCTTCTCCTCCTCTTCTCCTTCCTCCTCCTCGTCTCTCTCCTCCTCCCTTTCCACCTCCTCCCGTTCTTCCTCCTCCTCCTCCTCCTCTTCCTCCTCCTCCTCTGGCTGGTACCCTCCTCCTCCCCCTCCCCCCTCCCCCCCCTACACCTCCACATATACCTTCTCTTTTGGAAAATAACTTTTGCAAACAAATAGGTACTTTTTCTATGGACCCACTTATTCTGAAATATTAAGGGCACTACATTTTATAATCTGCAAATTTTATTACCAAAAGAAATGGTAATTAACTTGGATGACTTGAAAAATGCCTTCATCTATCAAGCGTCCTTGGTTGGGGAGACCAGTTGGGAGAGCATGATTCACATGTTACTGTTTATAGTGATGATGCTATCCATTCACGTGGGTGATGAATGTTGGCGATTCTATGGGCCAGGTCTCTCAAAACATCTTCCAATCTGTTGTGGCTCCGTTACCTGAGCCTGTGTCATCGGCAGGAGAGGACTCCGAGAGTGAAGGAGAGGAGTTGGCAAGGCCTCCCTCTCCAGGACCCTCCTCTCTGGCAATGCCTCCGGTGTCTGCCGAAGGGCAAGAGATAGGGCCGGAGCCAAGCACGTCCACGCAGCCACAGATGGACAGTAATGAGGGTAATGAGTCTTGGCTGGATCTACACCAGAGTCGCAGAGATAAGCACGCGCAACAGAAGAAAAGGCATGCCAGAGATTAGGCTGAGTCACTGGACCACACCCCACAAGGTATAAAAGGGGGTGAGGTGGCCATTCAGACTCTGTGATGGACAAAACTAACTACTATCGAGTCACATTGCATCTTTGGAAACAACATTATCGGCCTTGGATTTATTTTACGAACTGGACAATTCTTGACTGTGGGTATTTTGTTTATTGAGTAAAAGTTCTTGGCAAACAGCTACTGGGTTGCTGCCAAGCGTCTTATCGGAAGAATTGGTTGTCTGCCAGTTTATTTAACTGTCTGTTTGTGTGCGTGTGTGAAACGGGGACAGAACACAATTTCTTTGAGTTGTTCTATGCTCTGGCTAGTGTCAGCTTTGTTGGGGTCCATCAGCCATGTTCTTTGGTGGCCTGGTTTCAGGAGTGGTATTCACTTACCTTCCCTACCAGTTTGCAAATGTGAACGTGCACATCCACGCATTTGTACGGCTTTCTGCGCATGCCCTTTGCTCACATGTGTGGCTTGCACGCATGTGCGCAGCTAAAGAAGTGCCTAGATGTTGTGGCCCGCCAGCGGCCTGCACGGATTGTTGCTGATCCCGACGATGAGGAGGCTGGTGTGGTGCTGTGCCAGCAGCCTGTGCAGCCGGCGCTTGAATCGGACAGCGAGGAGGCTGAAGATGTGGTGTCAAAGGCAGGGATTCAGTCAGGGCCTTCAGAACCTCCAGAGGCTCCTTTAAGTGAAGAGGAGGAGCCTCTTCTCAATGCACGGGCACGCAGAGCTGCCAAAAGGCAGGAGTGGTTCCTCAGGAGGAGGGCTCCTCGAGAGTAAGGCTTGGGGCTAATTGGCCATGCCCTTAGCCTATTTAAGAAAGAACACAGCTTGTAACAAGCTGCAGGAAACAACTTTAGTTCGCTAATCATCGCGTTGGGATGTCTCTGCAACCTTGCTTCTGGGCTTTCTGCCAACTCCAGTAAGACTCTGACTATCTTATCTGTGGAATTCTGGCAGGCTGTTAAGAGCGCTTATTAACAGCCGGCATTTGCTAAAACTGCATTATTTGAGTAAACTAAGTTTTGTGTGTGCTGTGTTCTTTGGGATCCGTAGCTGGGGCAGAACACTAGATAGGATGGCATAGAGCCAGGGCAGAGGGGGCAGGGGGGTGGGCCCACCCATGATTTTCACTACCGGTTTGGGCAAACTGGTCCGAACCGGCTGAATACCACCTCTGCCTGGTTTCCTTTTACCGTTAAATCTTCCCAACATAATCGCTTTCTCCAGTTAATTCCCCTGCATCACATGGCCAAAATAAGCTAGATGCAGATTGGTGATTTTTTCCTTCCAGTGACGTGTCTGGTGTTATGCGCTCTGGTACTTTGTTGTTAGTCACCATTGCTGTCCAAGGAATACGCAGGAATCTTCTCCAACACCAGAGCTCAAACAAATTGATTTTCTTCCTGCCTTGCTTTTTAAAGATCCAACTTTCACAACCAAAGATAGCTAAGGGGAGCATAGTAAAGCACAGTCCATTTGATTGCCAGTCCTTGTTTTTCCATATTCATCTCAGGTTCATCATTGCTGCCTGACCCAATGCAATCTGATGTTTTTATTTCTGGGCTGCACTCAGGGGGACAGAGGGAGTGGTGCGGTGGCCTAGAGGTGGAGCTCTCGCCTCACAATCAGGAGGCTGTGAGTTCAATCCTAGGTACCATATTTTCCCCAAAATAAGACCCTGTCTTATATATATATTTTTTGCCACCAAAAAAGGCACCAGGTCTTATTTTCGGGGAGGAAGATGTCTTACACTGACTCACCTTACTTGCGTGTGTTGCCCCTGGCCTTCTTTTCACTGTCAGAAGCCTTCAGGAACTTTTTCTGCAACTGGCAAGGCTTTCCTGAAGGCCTCTGCAGCTTTTAACAGAGCTCTGGATCGATCCAGAAGAAATGGGCCGAGGCCTGGCTGCAACTATTCGAAGGTAAGTAGTAGGGAAGCTCTGTGCACCCTGGAGTGGGCATGGTCTTAGTTAGGGCTTATTTTGGAGGGTAGGGAATTCACGCCAGCTCTGCTTGATGGAAAAGAAAAGTTTTTAGGGCACAGCGAAAGGCCCGGAGATCCAATATCCTTCGTATCTCTGGGGGCAAATTGTTCCAGAGGGTAGGAGCTGCCACAGAGAAGGCCCTCCCCCTGGGGGTCGCCAGCCGACATTGCCTGGCTGACGGCACCCTGAGGAATCCCTCTCTGTGGGAGCGTAGTGGTCGGTGGGAGGCTATCGGCGGCAGAAGGCGGTCCCGCCAATACCCAGGTCCGATGCCATGGAGCGCTTTAAAGGTGGTGACCAACACCTTGAAGCACACCTGGAAGACCACTGGAAGCCAATGCAGCTCACGCAGGAGAGGTGTCACATGGGAACGCCCCCTCGCTCCCATAATCCCCCGCGCGGCCGCATTCTGCACTAGTTGGAGCCTCCGGGTGCTCCTCAAGGGGAGCCCCATGTAGAGAGCATTACAGTAGTTTATATTGTAGCTTATATTGGATGCACGTGTAAAAATCAAGCTAGGTCTTACTTTCTGAGTAGGTCGTATTTTCAAGGAAACACGGTAGAGGCAGATACTTCTCTCTCTGGGCACACAGAGAATATATCTGTTGAAAAAACAACAACAACTCCGCATTGGCGACAGGAAGGGCATCCGGCCAGTAAACACTCAGCTCCATTCAGTTGCCCAGACTCCATCCCGCAAGGGATTATGAGGTCATTAAAAGAGGATGATTCGTGGCAACAAAGGAAATGGAGGGATTGGATTGGGATTCTTCTCCTACTGGTGAGTACCCCTGAAATATTTGCTTGACTCCTGGAAGAAACACAATGCTGAGTGGATATGGTTGTTAACCTGACCCAAAAGCCTATTTGTATCTTCTTATTTTAGGAAATAAGGGATGTGGTGGCTCAGTGGCTAAGATGCTGAGCTTGTCGATCGAAAGGTCAGCAGTTCAGTGGTTCGAATCCCTAGTGCCGCGTAACGGGGTGAGCTCCCGTTACTTGTCCCAACTTCTGCCAACCTAGCAGTTTGAAAGCATGTAAGAAATGCAAGTAGAAAAATAGGGACCACCTTTGGTGGGAAGGTAACAGCGTTCCGTCCGCCTTGGGCATTTAATCATGCCAGCCACATGACCATGGAGATGTCTTCGGACAGCACTTGCTCTTTGGCTTAGAAATGGAGTTGAGTACTGCCCCCTAGAGTCGGGAACGACTAGCACAAATGTGCGGGGGAACCTTTACCTTTATTTATTTTATTTTATTTTATTATTGAATTTGTATACCGCCCTACTCCTGAAGGACTCAGGGCGGTGAACAGCCAAATAAAATACATATAATACAAATGTTAAAAAACCATTAAAATACAATTAAATAATTGGCCCGGAAACGAAATTTAAAACACCGCAAATTCATAAGACAAATTTAAAATTTAAAAATTTAAAAAGTTATTAAAAGTTTAAAAGAGAGGTTAGGCCAGGCCGGCCTGCTGAAAAAGAAATGTTTTGATGGCACGGCGGAAAGTGCGCAGCTCCGGGATCCTCCGTATCTCCGGGGGGAGCTCGTTCCAGATGGCGGGTGCCCCCACAGAGAAGCCTCTCCCCCTGGGGGCCGCCAGTCGACATTATTTTAGGTAGTAGTTAGACTTATCCTTTACTCAGTGAATCTTTCCATAATCAGTTAATGATAAATTCCTGTAAATCGCTTTAGGTTTTCAAGGCATGCCACTGGACATTGTTAGTTTCTCTTTAGAACTTCATTACTTCAGCTTAAAGGGTGAAAAAAAGCAGATTAATAATTACATCTCCCCCCAACCTACTTACCTAGCTATGTCTGGCTTTCTGTGACAAGATAATTTCCTTAGATTAACTGCTAGAATTTAATTATGAGAGAGAAGCAGGGACACGAAAGCCATAATCTGCCTCTCTATTAAAGGAAGTCAGAACACTTCACCCCTCGGAGGGAGACCGTGTTAAATATCGCTAAACTAAAATAAAATTCAATATCAGGAATTTCATCTGGCTTCATGGTCTCTTGGAAGCCCCCCTCTTCCGTTTTGCAGGCAGAACATTTGCAGAGATTTACAGAAACAACATGTAAAGCATTCAGATCTGATAGCTGTTTCCAAGGATTGTTTTTAGTAATAATAAAAACTTGTGGGCGAGTGTCAACATTGATGACCGTGGATTAAATTCTGTATGGTTAAGAGCCCTGGTGGCACAATGGTTAGAATGCAATATTGCAGGCAAACTCTTCCCTTCAATCTGAAGTTTGAATCTGATGGATTGGAACTCAACCTTCCATTCTTCCAGGGTGGGTAAAACGGGGACCCAGATTTTTGGGGGCAGTACAGTAGTGGCCAAAATTGCGGAAACCTTTTGGGAAAAGTGTATTTTCTAGAATTAGCTAATAACACCACTTTTTTTTTTTTTGGAGTAGTACCAATAAATTATATATCAATAGAAAGATAATTGAATCAAGAATGTAATGCAATAACTTTTATGAAGGATTTGCTAATAGAATAGCAGTTACAGTATAAAGAAGAAAAGTGAAACATGTAGAAAAAAACAAGATATACAAAAATGGTTGTCAGAGTGGCAATCTGCCCCGTTACCTTCCTGGGGTTAGAGGTGAATCGTGGCATTTTCCTTGTGTATACCTTTTGCAAGAAAATAAACCTGAAGATATATTTTCTAAGAAAAACTAATTTATTTGTTATAAAAAAAATAAAACATCTTACTAGTCTAATTAGTTACATCTTGGCAACGTTCCTGCTGGACCTCTCCTGGCAGGAGAACAAAGAAAGTTTAGAAGAAAGGGAAGGAATGTAGACATACGCAATTAGCTTACTGATAAGAAACTTGGTGTTGCAATATTTTCAGGATCAGACTCAATAAAGATAATAGAAGTTAGAGATTTAAATATATTTCTCTTTAATCATAATAGGCATTCTATATTCGCTGAATATTCAAGATAGAAGCAAGGAAAATGGGGAGGATGGCTCCTTATATATACAAGGGGTGGAGCCAGGAATGGGAGTGGTAAATTATGAATACATTAAAGTCCAAAGAATAAGTTAACCCCTGATGTTCCATATATACATTATTTACACATTAGAGAATAAGGCATTTACATCTGACAAATCCCCCTCTAAATGCCGGTTCGTTATACAACACCAGTTACATTCAGATTCAGGACAATATAATACATATAATTTAGAAGTTAAATATTTGTGTTGTTTAGAAGGTAAGGGTTTTGTTAATATATCAGCTAATTGTTCAGAAGTATCACAATGTATTGCTTTGATGAATCCGTCTTGAGATAGTTGTCTCACGTGCTTAAATTTTATATCAATATGCCTGGACCTTTGTCCAATTGCATCGGATCTAGATATTTCAATGGCCGCTTTATTGTCTTCATGCATAATAAATGGTAAAGTAGGTTTCTTCCAAACATCTGTGATCAAATCATTGAACCATACAAGGTTATTTGCAGCTTTAGACAAGCAAACATATTCCGCTTCTGTGGTAGAAGTGGCTACCAGTTCTTGTTTACCAGTATACCAGTAAACTGGACAATCGTTCAATAGAAAAACATAACCAGAGGTACTCTTTCTGCATGATGTATCACCAGCCCAATCTGCATCAGCATAACAAGTAATTTTTGGTTCTTTGTCATTATTTGGTTCCAATATTAAACAAAAATCTAATGTACTTTTCAGATATCTTAAAATTCTTTTGACAGCTTCCCAATGATACAAGGTTGGTTTGCTAACATATCTTGACAATAAATTGAGAGGTAATGCAATATCTGGCCTAGTCCAATTAGATATATAAAGGAGTGAACCTATAACTGATCTGTAAAATGTGTTGTCTTTAAACTCAGGGGAAGATTCATCAGTGTTTCTAAGAAAATCAGTTTGCATAGGTGTGTCACATGTTTTGGCATTATTTAAGTTACATTTGTTTAGGAGTTCAATGATTTTATCTTTCTGAGTAAGTTTGAATCCCCTTTTAGTTTTGTTAATTTGTACACCAAGGTATTTATTCACTCTACCTAGTGATTTCAATGAGAAATGTTCGTTTAACTTATTTACAAAGATTTCCCTGCTCTCTTTATGCTTTCCAATATATAAAATATCATCCACATAAATTAATACAAATTCAATATGATCATTACTCTTTTTTACAAAGAAACAGTTATCAGCAGTGGTGGCGTTGAAATCCATGGTCTTAAGTACTTTTACCAAACAATCGTACCATCTTTTGCCAGATTGCTTCAATCCGTACAGACTCTTATTTAATAACCAAATTTCGTTCTTATTAGTGTATTGACTGTGTGGTGCTCTTACATATATTTCCTTATCTAATTTTGCGTGTAAGTATGCAGTCTGTATGTCATATTGAAACACGTCCAGATTGAGTGCAGATGCTACTACAAGAGCTGTTTTGACACTCTCTGTTCTCACTGTTGGTGAATAAGTGTCAGTATAGTCTTCTGGATATTTTTGTGCATAACCTTGTGCAACTAGTCTGGCCTTGTATAAGGTATTACCTCCTTCCAAATTCTTAATTTTATAAATCCACCTGGTACCTATAATTGTTTTATCCTTAGGTGCGATCGCAGGTGTGAATACATTTAATCCTTGTAAACTTTCCATCTCTTTTTCCATAGCTAGTTCCCATTTTTCTCTTTCTTCACGGGGAAGTTTCAATACTTCCTCATATGTATTAGGTGTTATTTGTTCTCCATCCATATGCATTATGTAATCTTTGTATTTATTTGGTATTTGGTTTCTATTGTTTCTAATATTTCTTTCAGGTTTGCTATGGTTGTCATGCAAATATCTGGCTTCCTTTTTTGTTAATGTGTCTGTCTTTATTTTATGCTGACTATTTGTCCAAGTTTTGGTTTTGTTCTTACTTTTGTTAATATTTTGATTTTCTGTTGTTCCTTCCTCGCAAGATATATTATCTTTGCTTTTATTAGGAAATATTTCATTAAGGTGCAATTTAGACCAATTGGCCTGCTCATGGAACACAGCTGTTCTGGATACTATAAATTTGTTATTATTATCAATGAATCTGTACCCTTTGGTTCCAGTTTCGTATCCCATGAATCTTAATCTCCTGGATACGTTTTCTCCCTTTCTCCTCAATTGTTTAGGTATGTGTACGTCTGCAGTAACTCCAAATATGTGCATGTGTGCTAATTTGGGTTTTCTATTGTACATCACCTCATATGGTGTCTTATTCACAATACTGGACCATGTTCTATTTTGAGTGTAATTTGAATAATGTAAGGCTTCTGACCAAAATTGTTTGCCTAAACCAGCATCCTCTAATGTGCATCTAATCATGGTTTGTAGTGTGGAATTCTTTCTCTCTGCAATCCCATTTTGAAATGCAGAAAATGGATTGGACGTGAAATGTAGCATCCCTCTATCCTTTAACCATTGGGAGAATTCTTTAGACATGAATTCACATCCCCTATCTGTCATAATTTGTTTTATTCTGATATTATGCTGTGTTTCTATGCGTTTGTAGAATTCCTTAAATTTCTGAAAGGTTTCATCCTTGTGCTTTAATGTGTAAACAAAACCATAGCGACTGTAATCATCCACTATTGTTAGGAAGTAACGTTTTCTATAGGTAATTGATGGAGTTAATGGACCAACTAAGTCCATATGTACCAAATCAAAAATATTGTTAGTTGATCTGTTAGATTTTTTTGGTCTGGGACTGGTTTTTAGTTTGGTGGATTTACATACTGAGCATTCCAAATAATTTTCACAATTTTTTATTTTGACACCTTCTGCGTGTTCAGTCATTTTTTGTACTACGGGAAAGCTTGCATGTCCTAACTTCCTATGTAAGATGTGAGCACACTCATCATGAATTGGTTTACCTATTTTTGGTTTCTTCTCATTGTGTGTATTTTTGTTATCATGAGTTATTTTACATTCATCATTGTCACTGTTACTGACATTTTCATCATCTGCTTCAATACAATCTTCCATATTTGAATCAATGTTATGTAACCATCTTTCTTTGGTTATCAGATAGGGTAGACCCCCTTTTATCATCACAGTACCTACATTTGTTTTGTTCTTTTCTATAGTTGCTTTCCCCTTTGAGAAAACTATATTGATGTCAGATTCTCTGCTTAGTTTTATAGCACTCAGTATGTTGTGAGGTATTTCTGGGATTAATAATACCCCCTCTATTTTCCCTAAACCAGGCAAGGTCACATTTCCTCTGCCTAATACTTGAACCTTTTCTTGATTAGCTACCTTTATCACAAACTTATCTTCTGTAAATGAAGATAATATACTTTTGTTGTTAGTGGTGTGATTTGTTGCACCAGAATCAATAAGCCAATTATTGTTCTCATCTTGTTGTGTTCTGGTGCTGTCTTGTTTATTTAGCCCATTTAGTGACCCAGATTTTCTCTCTTTTGAATTTTCTCTACCCCCTCTACTTTCTCTGTAATTTGGTGGACTTCTATATTTGTGTCTATCTGTGGAAGATTGTCTGTAATTGTATTTGCTCCTATATTCTGGCCTATGTCTCTCCCTTGGGACTTTGGGACAGTCTCTTCTACTGTGTTCCCTGGATCCACAATTGTGGCATCTAAAGGCCTCATTATATTTATCTTGAAAGACTACTTTCCTAAAAGATTTGTGTTCTGTTTGGTTACTGGAACGATTTTTTCTTGAATTGTCTTCTGCTATCAATTTGTTAGATAGACTTTCTATTGATAAATATCCCAAATTAATGGTATCTAAGTGTGACATAAAGCTATCCCATGATGGATCAAGTGAATTGATAATAACACTTTTCATTGTTTGATCTGAAATCACTTCCCCCCTCAATTGCAGCTCAGCTCTTATTTTGTTTAGATTTATCAAATGCTCACTTATAGAAACCCCTGGTTTCACTCTAGAAGAAAAGAAATCCTTAGACATTCTTGTGGTTGTGGCTACGCTATCGCTGTGAAATAGATTAAACATGCATTGAATTATTTCTGATACAGTTAGGTTTGGTTTGATGCTATGATACATTGCAGGAGACACGCTAGAAATTATTATGAAAAATGCTCTATGATGTAAACAATCTATTTTTAAAGTCCAAGGTCTTCTTGGAGGACTAGTTATAAAGAATAGTAAATTTTCTTTCATGAAAATAACCTGAAGCTGTTGGTACCACTCTTGTAAATTAATGCCATCAACTCTAAGTTTTGGGAAGTCACTGGGTAAGTTCCCCACATTATTTTGTCCATTACTTACAACCTGAGGCAGTCCGTGGTCTCTCAAGTGCAGGAAATTACAGAACGGCATTGGGATGCTTGTAACGAGTCTGCGCGGTTCTCTGGCCAGTTCAAGTCTTTCGGGGCCGTCTACGTAGTTTTGCACATGCGCGTTGCTCATTTCTTCTTTGGCGCCGTTGTGGAAGGTTCTCTCCATTTCAGCTCTCTCGATCCGCTCCTCTTCAGATGAGTCGGTCTCTGGCTCGGTTTTTGGGGCTTTGGTGATGGCGACGGTTCTTCTCTTTCTCTTGTGTGCGCTGGCACTCGATTCTGTCTGCGGTGTAGGACGGAATCGGCATGGCTCTCTGGGCTCGGGTGTCGTCGTTTTCGAAGTCAGGATGGGAGCGTGCAGGTCTTGAGTTGTCGGTTTGATTTCTTGCTTCTTCGTTGATGTCTTGGAAATTTTCAATCTTGGCCCAAAAGCAGCAAAAAGCGTTTTCATTGCTGACTTTACTTGAGACTTTGTTAAATCGTCTTCACTTTCTGATTTTAGTTCATCTGAAGAGTTTGAGACTTCTTTTTCACTTTCTTCGTCTGATAGCGTTTTTCGCGCCAGAAATTTTGAACTGAGCGTTTTGATTGGCTCTGCTTCACTCTCTTTTGAAGTTCGTTGAAACCAAGATGGCTGCCATTCAAAATTTCGCGCGAGGTCACATCTTTTCTTTTTTACAACTATTTTCTCAGTAGTCATTTCACTCACAGTTTTTTGATCTTTGGGTTTTTCTTTAATGACGTTTTTCTCTCTCGCTGCTCCGCTGTTCCTCAGCATCTCCTGGAGGTCCGCGATGAGGCTTTCATCATTCTTTTGGCTTTTTAGTATCTTTAATATCTCTGACCTGAGTTCGTTATTTTCTATCTCAATTTCTTCCTGGTCGTTATTTTCACTCATCAGTTCTTCTTCTTCAGTGGTGTATTCTTCGGATTCTCTCGAAATCGCATTGGTGGATTCGTTGATCATCTCTTGATCAGTTTCTATTTCTTTGCTGTAGGCCCTGGTGTTGGGCCTATCTTTCTTGGACATTTTTAATTACTTATTGAGTCAATTAACCATCCTCTGCTACCAGCTTGTTGCAATATTTTCAGGATCAGACTCAATAAAGATAATAGAAGTTAGAGATTTAAATATATTTCTCTTTAATCATAATAGGCATTCTATATTCGCTGAATATTCAAGATAGAAGCAAGGAAAATGGGGAGGATGGCTCCTTATATATACAAGGGGTGGAGCCAGGAATGGGAGTGGTAAATTATGAATACATTAAAGTCCAAAGAATAAGTTAACCCCTGATGTTCCATATATACATTATTTACACATTAGAGAATAAGGCATTTACATCTGACACTTGGCAAGCTACGGTAAGTCTGAAAGTCCAAAAATAATAGCTCATCTGGTAAATATAAAAATGCAGTGACAATGGTCACCTTAGAAAAAATGAGATATACAAAAATTATCCCCATGTCATTTAATACTTTAGCATGAACTACGGCCTTAGAACGTCTTCCCATGGAGTTTACCAAGTCTTTTAGTTCTGCACCTGTTCTAACGTGAAACCAAGATTCAATGATTACTTCTATTAACTGGGTTTTATTGCTGGGTCGCTTCTGACTAACAAGTTTCTTTAGTCGGCTCCATAGATTTTCCATTGGGTGAAGGTCTGGGCTATTCCCAGGCCATTCCAGCAGTGGAATAGGATTATTTTGAAACTCCCCCCCCCCCCCCAAAAAAAAATTAATGGTGTTATTAGCCATCAAACCTCAAAAATACACTTTCCCCAAAAAGGTTTCCACAATTTTGGCCACTACTGTATGTTGACATTTTAAATCACTCAGAGAATATTTTATACCCGTGATGGTGAACCTATGGCACGCGTGCCACAGGTGGCGTGCGGAGCCATATCAGTGGGCACGCGAGCGTTGCCCTAGCTCAGCTCCGGCATGCATGTGTGTGCCGGCCAGCTGATTTTCGCGCCTTCCAGGCCCACCAGAAGTCGGGAAACAGGCTGTTTTCAGCCTCTGGAGAGCCTCCAAGGGGGTGGAGAAGACCATTTTCGCCCTCCCCAGGCTCCTAGATAGGCTCTGGAGCCTGGGGAGAACGAAAAACAGGCCTTCCGGTCCCACCGTGCCATCACGTGCCAAAAGTGGGGGGAGAGCAGGGGGTCGTGTGTGCATGCGTGGGGGGTTGGGGCGCATTGAACTATGGGTGTGGGCATGCACACATGACCCCCCCATGCTCCCCCCGCTTTTGGCACGCGACGGCAAAAAGGTAAGCCATCACTGCTATATACTATATCACTATTGCTATAGTACTTAAGCAGGGGGTTGGACTACAAGACTTCCAAGGTCCCTTCTAAATCAGATATTCTATGTGGAAGGTAGAATAATTCTAAAGAATAATTCTATGTGGAAGGTAGTTATGGGATAATTCTAAAGTTTGCATACAATGCTTTGAAAAGGAGGGTGGGAAGCAGGAAATTGGAATCATGGATTTATTTATTTGTCAGGCTTTTATGCAGCTCTAATAATCTCTGGCTCAGAGGGTCATAGATTGATAGCGACATCCTTAAACCAAAAAGATGTTTGCAAACAGGTACAATGTGAGAAGGCATGTTTAAACGGGTAAAAAACTCCACTTTATATACAGTTCAAACCTATTGCGTGTGGAATGTATTTTCTGATTGGCTAGCATAATTTCAATCATCAAGCATCAATTACCATGCCCAGTAATTACATATGTAGTGCAATATTTCGTATCATCCCATAATATTCTGAGCATGAATCTGTTAAATGACTAACTGAATATTCAAGGGGTGTGTTTCCCACATTATAATGAGTTTTCAGCTTATTATAGTTCAACCCTAACTTTATCCCTAACCCTACCCTAACTGTGTCACTAAATCTACCACATCCCCATCCTTAACCCTAACTCTAATCCTAATCCTACCCTTAACCCAAATCCTAACTGAAATCTACCCCTACCCCTAATTCTACCCCTACCCCACACCACCCCACCCCTAACCTTACCCCTACCCCTACCCCTACTCCTACCCTAATCCCAACCCCAACCCAGTTCTGCAGGGTTTCAGCAGGTTCTGGCCAGTTCTGGAGAACCGGTAGCAGAAATTTTGAGTAGTTCAGAGAACCGGTAAATGCCACCTCTGCCCCCATCTATTCTCTGCCTCCTGACTCCCAGCTGATCGGGAGGAAATGGGGATTTTGCAGTAACCTTCCCCTGCCACGCCCACTATGCCACGCCCACCAAACCATGCAGCACCCACCAAGCCCACAGAACTGATAGTAAAAATGTTTGAAACCCATCACTGCCCCAACCCCAACCCCAACCCCAACCCTAACCCTAACCCTAACCCTAACCCTAACCCTAACCCTAACCCTAACCCTAACCCTAACCCTAACCCTAACCCTAACCCTAACCCTAACCCTAACCCTAACCCTAACCCTAACCCTAACCCTAACTGTGTCACTAAATCTACGACATCCCTATCCTTACCCCTAACTCTAACCTTACTCCCAGGGATGAAATGCTCCCATTTCGGACCGGATCACCCGATCCGGTAGCGATGGAGGCGGGTGGTTCGGAGAACCGGTAGCAAAAATCCCTGCCCCCCCCCACCCATTGCCCAGCATTTTTTCTATACCCGCTTTGGCTGAAAAAATGCTTTTAAAAGTGAAAAAAAAAAAGCCTCTGATGATTGCACAGCTCAGCTGGGATCATCAGAGGCTTTTAAAACCATTTTTTCTACAACCTCTTCGAAGAGGTTGTAGAAAAAATGGTTTTAAAAGTAAAAAATAAAGTTGGCCATGCCCACTCAGTCACATTACCCCCCACTAAGCCACGCCCACAGAACCAGTAGTAACAAATTTTACATTTCACCACTGCCTACTCCTACCCCTTCCCCTAATGCTAACCCGAATCTACCCCTACTCCTAATTCTACCCCTACCTCACCCCCACCTTTATATCTAACCTTACCCTAACCCTACCCCCAAACCCCAACCCCAACCCTAACGCTAACCCTAATTGTGTCACTAAATCTACCCCATCCCTATCCTTATCCCTAAATCTAATCCTAATCCTATCCCTACCACTACCCCTAATCCTAGCCCAACTCTACCCCACCCCTAATTCTACCCCTACCCTACCACACTCCTAATTCTACCCCTACCTTACCCCACCCCTAACCTTACCCCTACCCCTACTCCTACTCTTACCCTTAAGCCCACCTCTGTCCCTAACTCTACCCTAACCCTAACCCTGATTCCAACCCCAACCTCAACCGAATCCTAACACTAACCCTAACTCTAACCTTAACCCCAACCCCAACCCCTAACCCTTTAGACAGTCTGATCCGGGTTTTTTTTCAGACTCCACATTCTTGTTTGTTACTTCCAAGAAATAGAAACATTAACCGCAAGTGCTGCTCGTGACTTAAAACGGTTATTCAAAGCAGCCCCCTTCTCTTGCTTCCATCACTTTACCAAGTCCCCAGTAGGCTTATGAACAGTTCACGGGAAATCACGAACAAGTGCTTGGCCCTTTCCGTGACCATCGCAGAGACTTTCCAAGACCGTTGCATTGTTTATAAAAAGGAGAAAAATCAGCTTCTCTGAAACGGAACCCAACCTCTGAATCATTTAAAAGCTCTCTCAGCCAAGCATCATTATTCCAGCGCTAAGTTATGCATCGGCGATGTCACTTTTCCCACCAATCTTGGCAAGAAAAAAATGGGAACATTTATTTTTCTTGCTGTTGTCCCCCAAGAGTGTGATCGCCTTGCAATAATTATAAGATGCCTCACACACCAGTCCTGCGGAGGGATGTGCTAATGTAATTGTTTCGCGGCATCGTTGTTCAATAAATAATGGACCCAGTCTTTATTTATTTATTTATTTATTTATTTATTTATTTTGCCAGGCGAGGATTTCAGAGAAAGGTGAACTTGTGAGCCGGTCTTGCGTTTGTTCCCTACATCCATCGGGGAAAGTGGGTGGCAGGCAGGGGACAAAGCAAAAATAAATCACGGAAGCCTTTCATGTGAATGAATTAACTAAGTCGCCTTTTGCAGGAGGCCAAAAACTCAGCTCGTTTTCAGAAACAAAGCTGAGAAGAAGGTTAAGTCTGAAGTGGGAAATATCGTTTCCTGCAAAATAGCTTTTCCACCTTAATAGAATAACAAGAATTAGAAGGAACCTTGGAGGCAGGGGTTCGGGAGAACCTCTAGTTAAGGTTCTGTGCAGTTCGGAGAACCCCCCAAATCCCATTCCTGGCTGGCCCCGCCCACCTCTCCCCTCCCCTCCCAGGAGTCCCCAAGTGGCCTGTTTTGGATGCAGGTAAGTGCAGGCTGCACGTGGAGGTTCAGGGAGGGTGAAAAACAGGCCTACCGGAAGTTTGGGAAGGCCTCCAGAGAGCCTCTGGAGCCTGGGGATGCCATTTTCACCCTCTCAGAGGCTCAAGGAAAGCCTCTGGAGCCTGGGGAGGGCAAAAATGCCCCTCCACTCTGGTGCAGGAGGCCGACTAGGCCACACCCACCATGGCCACACCCACCCAGCAACCAGGCAGAGAACCTCTTGCTCAAATTTTTGAAGCCTACCCCTGCTTGGAGGTCTTCTAGTCCACGCCCTACTCAAGCAGGAAACCCTAAACCATTTCAGACAAGTGGTTGTCAAATCTCTTCTTAAAAATCTCCAGTATTGGAGCACTCACAACTTCTAAAGTCAAGCTGTTCTATTGATTAATTGTTCTAACAGGAAATTTCTCCTTAGTTCTAGGTTGCTTCTCTCCTGGATTAGTTTCCATCCATTTATTTTATTTTTTTTGTTCCTACCTTCAGGTGCTTGGGAGAATAGTTGACCCCCTCTTCTTTGTGGCAACCCCTCAAATATTGGAAGACCCCTATCACGTCCTCCTAGTTCTTCTTTTCATTCAATTAGACATACTTAATTCCTGCATCCGGCCCTATCAATTCCTGGCAAATAGATGGGGAAGAAATGGAGGTAGTGACAGATTTTATTTTCCTGGGCTCCAAGATCACCGCAGATGGGGACTACAGCCAAGAAATTAAAAGACGCTTGCTCCTGGGGAGGAAAGCTATGGCAAATCTCAACAGCTTACTAAAAAGCAGAGACATCACCCTGCCAACAAAAGTGCGTGATGGTTTTCCCAGTTGCAATGTATGGCTGTGAAAGTTGGACCATATGGAAGGCTGAGCGCCAAAGAATTGAGGCCTTTGAACTCTGGTGCTGGAGAAGACTCCTGCGAGTCCCTTGGACTGCAAAGTGATCAAACCGGTCAGTCCTGGAGGAGATCAACCCTGACTGCTCTTTAGAAGGCCAGATCCTGAAGATGAAACTCAAATCCTTTGGCCACCTAATGAGAAAGAAGGACTCCCTGGAGAAGAGCCTAATGCTGGGAACGATTGAGGGTAAAAGAAGAAGGGGAAGACAGAGAACGAGGTGGCTGGATGGAGTCACTGAAGCAGTCGGAGTGAGCTTAAATGGACTCCAGAGGATGGTAGAGGACAGGAAGGCCTGGAGGAACATTGTCCATGGGGTCACGATGGGTCGGACACGACTTCATGACTAACAACAACAATTCCTGCAAATGTTCTTCATATGTTTTAGCCTCCAGTGCCCTAATCATCTTTGTTGCTCATTTCTCAAATGAAAAGGATGCAACAAAGATGCCTCTTTCAAGACTATTATTGGGCATGCCAAAAAGAGAGCAAAGTGGAGTCAGATTTTAAAAAAAACACACACACACATGTACACATGCGCACATACACAATAGCAATAGCACTTAGACTTATACACTGCTTCATAGTGCTTTATAGCCCTTTGTAAGCAGTTTACAGAGTCAGCCTGTTGCCCCCAACAATCTGGATTCTCATTTTACCAACCTCGGAAGGATGGAAGACGGAATCAACCTTGAGCTGGTCAGAATCGAACCCCTGACAGTGAGCAGTGTGTCAGCCTGTATGTTAACCTGCAATCCTGCATTCTAACCATTGTGCCACCACGGCTATATAAATAACGAGAGAACTGCTCCCAAAGGGGGTTCCTAATTTCTTATGAAATGTATTGGATTTTAGTCTGGATTTCTTTTTTTAAATTGGTTTCTTATAAGTTGCTTAGAGTCACATGTTCAAATTGGGAAGCATACATAAATGGTTTAAATTTCAAACACGGTAACTTAAGATACAGTGATGGTTATTAATATATCCTATTAATGATAGTTGTACCGTATGTAGACCAAGCTTCAGAATAGGAGTTGCTATAGAACAGGGGTCTCCAACCTTGGCAACTTTAGGACTTGTGGACTTCAGTTTCCAGAATTCCCCACAGCCAGCCTTGTCTGGTTGAGGAATTCTGGGAGTTGAAGTCCACAGGTCTTAAAGCTGCCAAGTAGAACCCCCCCCCGGTTTAAATGGATGAATATACAGTGTATATAAGAAACATTTTGGACCAGTTGAGATGTTCTGTGCATTTTCAAGAGAAGCCCATCAAGATATACCCTGTTTCCCCCAAAATAAGATATCCCCTGATAATAAGCCCAATCGGGCTTTTGAGCACATGGCAATAAGGCCAAGCGTTTAAGATAGATAGATAGATAGATAGATAGATAGATAGATAGATAGATAGATAGATAGATAGATAGACAGACAGACAGACAGACACCCTGTTTCCCCCAAAATAAGACATCCCCTGATAATAAGCCCAATCGGGCTTTTGAGCACATGGCAATAAGGCCAAGCGTTTATTTCAGGGTTCAAAAAAATATAAGCAGGGTCTTATTTTCAGGGAAACACGGTAGATAGATAGATAGATAGATAGATAGATAGATAGATAGATAGATAGATAGACAGACAGACAGACAGACAGACAGACAGACAGACAGACACCCTGTTTTCCCCAAAATAAGACATCCCCTGATAATAAGCCCAATCGGGCTTTTGAGCACATGGCAATAAGGCCAAGCGCTTATTTCAGGGTTCAAAAAAATATAAAACAGGGTCTTATTTTCGGGGAAACATGGTAGTACAGTAGCTTATACTTGAGACAATGAGGACAGAATGCTGTGATCCAAAACGGTTTGCAGTTGCAATTTCTGCTGAGTTTGTGTTCACGGTGGATAGATTTTTAACTCCAGTCTGAAGAATGTGGGGAAACATATATAAAACATCTGCAAGAGTAAAATGTATAAAAATGCAAAAAAATGTATAAAATGCATGCAAGAGTAAAGCATTTCCTATCTGTGTTTGATGAAAACCATCATTGAGACCCAGTTTGATGTAAAGCAAGGGTGCCAAACTCAAGGCCCGCGAGCCATGTGTTTGGATCCGGCTCGCGGGGCTGTCCGGGAAAATGTAAGGGCCTGGCCTACATTGCTTCAGCCTGGTCTACCCAATGCGAAGAGGAAACATGCGAGCAGTTTGGGGAGTGGCGTCAAGCTGGCCACGCCCACCCAGTTGGCTATACCCAGAGGTGGTATTCAGCAGGTTCTGACCAGTTCTGGAGAACCAGTAGTGGAAATTTTGAGTAGTTCGGAGGACTGGTAAATACCACCTCTGACTGGCCCCACCCCCATCTATTCTCTGCTTCCCGAATCCCAGCTGATTGGGAGGAAATGGGGATTTTGCAGTAACCTTCACCTGTTCTGCCCCAGCTTCGGATTCCAGAGAATGTGACACACACCAAGCTTCGCAAACACTGTTTAATTCCAAACAGACCCCTTTCAAGAATGCAGGCTTCCCATGCAAAGGGTCCTTATCAAAGTTATTAAGAACAAAGTCCGACAAAGATTGGCAACCAGCCCAGAAAACCAGATATGAGAAGTCGCTCGCTCTCCAAGATGCTCTGTAGTAATGAGACGTTGTTTCTAGCAAGAAAGCACTAGCTGCGTGCGACTTAAATAGGCTAAGGGAGTGGCCAATTATCCTCAAGCCTTACTCTTGAGGAGACCTCCTCCTCCTGAGTAGCCACTCCTGCCTTTTGGCAGCCCTGCGTGCCC
This sequence comes from Pituophis catenifer annectens, assembly GCF_029215685.1. Taxonomy (NCBI): domain Eukaryota; kingdom Metazoa; phylum Chordata; class Lepidosauria; order Squamata; family Colubridae; genus Pituophis; species Pituophis catenifer. Next base: position 288,472,449 of record NW_027256882.1, on the reverse strand, counting down.
GAGCATTGAGGAGAGGCTCCTACACTTCACTCTCTCCACTGGAAGGAGCCTCTGGAGGTTCTGAAGGCCCTGGCTGAGTCTCTGCCTCTGGCATCACATCCTCTTCGGCCTCCTCGCTGTCCGACGCGAGCACCGGCTGCGCAGGCTGCTGGCGCGACACCACACCAGCCTTCTCGTCATCGGGATCAGCCACGATCCATGCAGGCTGCTGGCAGGCCACAACATCACCTGGAGTGGGGAGGGAATGGAGATTTTACAGTATCCTTCCCCTGCCATGCCCACCAGGCCACGCCCACAGAACCAGTAGTAAACAATTTTGAATCTCACCCACTCAGTCAGCCCCCCACCCCCTGAAGTCAACCACAGCCCTGATGCAGCACTCAATGAAATTGAGTTTAACACCCCTGGTGTAGAGGTTAAGGAGTCAGATTGGAAACTGGGAGACAGGGAGTTGTAGTCTCATTTTAGGCAAAAAGCCAGCAGGGTAACCTTGAGCCAGTCAATCTCTGTTAGCCCTAGGAAGCAGGCAGTGGCAAGCCACTTCCATAAACTGGCAAAGAAATGCAGAGGGACAGACAAATCCTCAAAAATCAGGCACAATTGAAGAGAAGAAGAAAAAATTCTGGGTAAGTGGAAAAAACAGGAAATAAAAGTAAAATAGTAGAATTAAGATCTCTCTCTCTCTTTCTCTCTCTCTCTCTCAGAGAGAGAAAGTGTATGATAAAATTACGAGCAGAGAAGAATGTCACAATTCCAATTTGAAGAATTTGCCCATTTGCAGTTCTTATACAAGCTGAAACACAATTATTTGTGATGACGTTTTACACTCTCTCTCCCACAAACACAAATACACAATGGCAATCAGAGATGTATTTATTTAGGCAAAATTTGCATGCAAAATGGCCTTCTATTGGGGATAATTCCTTGTACAAATGAACATATACATATGCCCCCAAACATACATGCCCTAGAATGCAGATACATGAAAATTATGTCCCTTTTAAAAAAAACCTACAAAGCAAAACAATGACTGAACTCAGCAAATTGGAAATTGTTGAGAGGATGGAGAAACTTCCCTCTGTTCTGAAGTTAAAAAGCAATGATTAAAAAAAAAATTGGAAAGAAACATTTTAAACAGAGATTATTCTTGATAAATTGGCATCACGGAGAAAATATGGACCAGGACATGGGTAGATTTGGGTTATTTCACTTGTGTTTTGCGGCTTCCTCCCCTTTTGACTCCCTGAATGGAGGATAATTGTTATAACGGAAGATCAATAAGGACTTGAAACTTGAGTAGCTACGGAAGGAAAAATTAAAGCCCGGTGTTTTAATAACATTGAAGGATTATGTGTCTCCTGCTCTGAATGTGGCTCCAGTTTCCCAGTGGTGGGATCTACCATTTGTGTTTTGATCAACACTTGCATCAGAGTCCTAATGAGCATTAAAAGTCATAAATTGAGTGGACAGGCCACCAAAGGAAGACAGGGTCACTTGAGTTCAAGATAAGGAAGGCAGAGTGAACAACTTCATGGATGTTACCACTTTGGGATAAATCAAGTATGTAGGACATCTGCCTTCAGGTACTTTGGAGAATAGGTTGACCCTCTCTGCCAGAAAGAAGAGGGGGTCAAGCTATTCTCCAAAGCACCTGAGCTCAGGACAAGAAGCAATGGGTGGAAACCACGGGTGAAATGCTCCCGGTTCGGACTGGATCGCCCGATTCGGTAGCGATGGCGGCGGGTAGTTCGGAGAACCGGTAGCAAAAATCCTTGTGCCCCCCCCACCATGCCCAGCTGAGCCGCATATAGTTCCTTGTTGTCTCTGGAGATTCTCAGTCATTCAGATCATGGTTGTCCCAAAGGTGGGGACTACCTGTATTGGATAGCCAATTAATGGAAGGAATTCCATTGGAGGTAAAGCTAGAGGTCAGATTAATCTAGGGGTGGAAACAATAGCGCCTTTATGACTTGTGGACTTCAACTCCCAGATTTCCTGAGCCACCATGTCAGGCTCAAGAATTCTGGGAATTGAAGTCCACAAGTCATAAAAAAGTCATCGTTCTCCACCTTTGGATTAAGCAAAGACATCCTAGACCTGTGATGGGGAACCTATGGCACGCGTGCCACAGGTGGCACGCGTAGCCATATCAGTGGGCACGTGAGCTCAGCTCCAGCCAGCTGATTTTCGCGTCTTCTGGGCCCACCAGAAGTAGGGAAACAGGTTGTTTTCTGCCTCCGGAGAGCCTGGGGTGGGTGGGTAAGACTTGTTTTTCTTTCTCACCTGTCTCCAAGGCTTCTCTAGGAGTCTGTGGAGGGTGAAAACAGCCTTTTCCACCCCCCCAGAGGTCCTCCGGAGGCCGAAAAACGCCCCGTTTGACAACTTCCGGTCCACCAGAAGTTGTCAAACAGGGTGTTTTCGGCCTCCGGAGGACCTCCGGGGAGGTGGGGAAGGCTGTTTTCACCCTCCACAGACTCCTAGAGAGGTCCTGGAGGCTGGGGACAGCAAAAAACGGGCCTTCCGGTCCCATCAGAAGTTGGCAAATGGGCCATTTTCGGCCTCCGGAGGACCTCCGGGTGGGTGGGGAAGGCTGTTTTTGCCCTCCCCAGACTCCTAGAGAGGCCCTGGAGCCAGCTGAGAAAGAAAAACAGGCCTACTGGGCCATTGCGTGCCAGGAGCGGGGGGAGGGGGAGTCGCGTGCATATGTGCAGGGGCGGGGCATATAGAATTATGGGTATGGGCACGCATGCGTGCGACCCCCCCCCACCCTCCCCTCCTGGCACGCGATGGCAAAAAGGTTAGCCATCATTGTCCTAGACAGTCTTCTTGAGGGAAAAAAAAATGTGGCCTAAATGAAGCAAGATCAGACATTCTCCTATTTCATCCAAAAAAAAAAATGACGTTCATCGAAATGCGTGATGAAAAAGAAACCAACCCAATTAAATCAGGCACTCACACTCTCCTCTTCCCGCTGACGGCCGAACATGTTATGATAACGGAGGGAATGATGCGTCTTCTGCATCTCTCCCTTCGCAGTTGCACTTCCTTCCCAGGGATGAAGGAAGCCGCCTCAGATACGACTGCTAATTGATCTGCATCGCTCATTTTGCTTTCTGCGTTGTTGGCTGAAGATGTAACCGATTCTCATTCTGGCGTGAAAGATTTCTTGCGTCAAAATTGCCTCGGCGTAGCTTTCCGTTTACAGCTCAGCGAATACCATCAACCCATCCTGCTCTTTTCCCTTTGTGGTCTTTACAATAATAGTAATAGGTTTGTGTATACAATCTATAATTAAGTAGAAAGAGTGCAACATTAATTATTCGGTTAAATTGTTAATCTGTGGGGTATTTGATCCTCTCTCTCTCTCTCTCTCTCCCCCCTTTTCTTCTTCTGTTAGCTAACCTGTCAGGGTTTAATATGCTACCATGAAGTGGGTTGGTCTGAGGTCTCCAAGGAAAGCGAATTCTCTGGTTCCATTAGCAAGAATGCATATAGATCATTTTCAGCACTAATCTAGGGCTAAAATCAATTATGTCTCTTGTATTTAAGACTTAAATTGACTCGCCATGGGAGAAGGATAAAGGCAAAAAAAAAATACATTCTTCCTATTATGTCTAATTACAATTGTAAAACATTTTCCTTCGAAATGTAATTGCTGCCTATTGAGACTCGGTCTGCAGAGCTTAAATTGTTTAGTTGACTCCTTTGATTGTCTCTCAAGGTTCTCCTTGGGACTGTTCAAATCACAGGGAAGCAATCTCTCCGATGCCGAGACATCAAAGATCTTTGCATGAGAGTTGCGCCTTCTTAAATGGGGATAAACCACATTTGCAGATCGCACGGAGGAGATGGGGTTCCACACTCTTCTCCATTGGAATAAATCCAGAAGTGGGTTACACATAATTTTACCACTGGTTTGCCACACAGTGACAATGTGAGCATGTACACTTATTTTATTTTATTTTATTTTATTTTATTTTATTTTATTTTATTTTATTTTATTTTATTTTATTTTATTTTATTTTATTTTATTTTATTTTATTTTATTTTATTTTATTTTATTTTATTTTATTTTATTTATTTTATTTTATTATTTTATTTTATTTTATTTATTTATTTTGTCAAGCATATATAAGATAACAGGTAAAAGTGTAAACATAATTTGAATACATGAAAAGAGTAAGTAAAAAGGAATATTAGGACAGGGACGGTAGGCACGCTGGAGCACTTATGCACGCCCCTTACAGACCTCTTAGGAATGGGGTGAGGTCAACAGTAGACAGTCTAAGGTTAAAGTTTTGGGGGTTTGGGGAAGAAACCACAGAGTCAGGTAGTGTGTTCCAGGCATTGACCACTCTGTTATTGAAGTCATATTTTCTGCAGTTGAGTTTGGAGCGGTTTACCTTGAGTTTGTATCTATTATTTGCTCGTGTATAGTTGTGGTTAAAGCTGAAGTAATCGTTGACAGGAAGGACATTGTGGCAGATAATTTTATGTACAACGCTTAGGTCATACTGAAGTCGGCATAGTTCTAAGTTGTCTAAGCCCAAAATTTGGAGTCTGGTGGCATAAGGTATTTTATTGCGGGACTGGACTCTCTCGATTGTATTTATGTCCGATATGTGATATACAATATCTCACTTTGCTCGCATGCACACCTTCAAATATAATAGGGAGAAAGAGTTTGGAAGGCAGTCTGCAAACATGGTTTCTTCCAGGAGAGGTAAAGGCAATGGTGCCTTATAAACACCAATGAAACCACTCCTCCCTGTGAGCTGAAATGAAAATGTCCATTTAACTACCCTAAAAAAAAAAAAATCTCCCATTTAGGTTTTTCTTGACCTGGCTTCTCAGAGACAATATATTAGTTTTGCTTTAAAACACTGGCTGCCTTTACTTATTCTGGAAAACACCCTGTTCTGTCCCCGTCTCTCACACACACACAAACAGTCAGCCAGGAGTTAAAATAAATTTGCAGACAATAATTTCCTTCGATAACAGAATTGGCAGCAACCCAGTAGCTGCTTGCCAAAAACTTTACTCACAAAAGGAGGTTTTCCTCCTCCGTCAGATAACCAAAATAAATTCAGAAAGCCAAAGAATTGTCAAGTCCAGTCCATAATAAATCCAAGGAAGGCAGATAACGAAGTTCCAGAAACACAGTATGACTTGCTAGCTGTTCCGTTTTGTCCATCACAAAGCCTGAATGGTGACCACACCCCCTTTTATCCCCTGTGGGGTGTGGTCCAGTGACTCAGCTTAATCTCTGGCATGCTTCCTTCTCTGCTGCGTGCGCTTGTCTTTCCGACGCTGGCGGGGATCCAGCCAAGACTTATCTCCGTCGCTGTCTAACTGTGGCTGCTCGGAGATGCCTGGCTCCTGGCCTATCTCTTCTCCTGCAGAAGGCACCTGAGGCATTGGCAGAGAGGAGGGTCCTGGAGAGGGAGGCCTGGCCAACTCCTCTCCTTCACTTTCAGAGCCTTCTCCCTCTGATAAGACGGGCTCGGGGGTCGGAGTCACAACACACCCTTGGCAATCTTGGCTAAAGAATTCTGGGAGTCGAAGTCCAAACAACTTAAAAGTTGCTAGGGTTGAGGGACAATGCTCTAAACAGTTGAAAGCAATATCCATCTGGTTCCGTTCCAACCTGGGAGAAAGGCACTGGAGACAAAATGGAGGCTGGAGGCTGATTGGAAAGCTGGTTTAATGATGAAGGAGAACCACATGTATGTTGTTCTGATGCAGCTGAACACATGTAGTTGAGAGTGAGGGGTTTTTATACCTTTTCTTGGGCTTTGTGTTTGAGCTTCCTGTTCCTGTGCAAGAACAGGTATTTTATTGACCTTTGGAGCGGTTATGTAGGGGTCATAATTGGCTCTATAAGTTGTCTGAGCTACGTTTGGTTGAAGTTTGGAGGGTGATGCAATGTCCTTAGGAGATTGTGCAAGGTAGTGAGCTCTGCTGCTAAATGGTAGTGGGTTAATCCTGTTATGTCCTGAAGGGTCATGTCTTAATCCCATCACCCTGGAGCTGAAGATCTTTTGTTCTGTAGATAGGATGGGCACCAAATATCTGCTGCGGGCAGGGAGCTGGGGCTCTGTGTTTCCGTCTCCCTTCAGATTTTTTATTTCTCTTTTAGGGGAAATATTTTATCCTGCCTTTTTAAAACATTCCTCAAAATAGTTCATTCTTCTAGGAGAGGGGTGGGTGCTAACTTTCTACAAAACCTTTGAGTAACATGAAGAACCAATTGCTAAAAAAGGAAGGACCCCTTTTCTCAAAGCTAAATCCAACCATTTCTCTCCCCTTGCACCAATTTAGTTTAATTTTTCTCTTGGGTGATGGTTCAGCACTGCTGAAAACGGTGGCGTCTTTTCCACAAAGTCCTACAAAGATCCCAAGTTTTCACCACCGCTTCCATCCCTACAGTCAAGGGTGGGCTTCATTTACTTTTATCACCGGTTCGCCGTGTGCATGCTCACTTCATGCACACACTGTCCACGCATGAGCCACGCCTTCCGAGCATGTGCTTTGCTCGCTCATGCTCCTTCCGCGCATGTGCCCGGCCTCGAAAATGTGCCGAAATAGCACGACTGGGAGTCGGGGCAGGTGGGCGGGTGGACGAGCCCATCCGCGATCTGTGCTACCGGTTTGGGCAAACTCGTCCGAACCGGCTGAATACCTCTGCCTACGGTGATTTCTCTCATTTTGAGATGACGTTGTAGGGATTGCGCACTGGGAATCCCTTTGTTTGACTCCTCAACAGGAACAGAGCGTAGGGACCTAAGTGCAAAAGATTACTACATTGAGTAAAGTACCTGCAGCCCCTAATTCTTTTGACTGACTAAAATTCAGTCCGCGTTAGAACCAGACATTTTCTCTCTCTTTTCAAACCCTTTATGCTTCCCAGCCATTAAGAAGCTTTCAGAGACGGTATAATTAGCTCGTGAAAGGTAGCTGAGCTGTGTGTTAATGTGGCACTTTGTGAAGCAAAGGGAACACAATACTCATCTCGGGAGCGAAGAGGAAACCTGATTCTCTTTGATGAGATACTTTGCATTCAATTGAGGGCTCTAAAGGTAAAGCCAGAAGAGGCTTTTTTTTTCTTCTTCTCAGAATGGAGCAATGTGGTTCATTTCAATCCCTTTTACCAGCCAGGAGTTGCTTCTTGAATGTTGCGCGCACAGTGGGACACATCACACGGTATGTTTCGGGATGTCGTGGGCCCAATCGCACAAATCGCCTAGTCGGAAGGTCGGGGATTAAGGTCAGACAGCAGAAATATTCCATCGGTGGGGTGACGACAAGAGACGCAGAATCTAATTTTGAGGTTGTTTATTTATTTATCAGATGTTTATCTCGCCTTTATTACTTTATAGGTAACTCAAGGCAGTGAACATATATAATACTTCCTCCTATTTTCCCCACAACAATCTTGTGAAGTGAATTGGGCTGAGAGAGAAAAACAGGCCCAAAGTCACCCAGCCAGCTTTCATGCCTAAAGTGGGACTAGAACTCACTTTCTCCTGGTGATTGGCCCAAAGCCACCCAGCCAGCTTTCATGTCTAAAGTGGGACTAGAACTCATTTTCTCCTGGTGATTGGTCCAAAATCAGCCATCCGGCTTTTATGATCTGAAGTGGGATTAGAACTCACAGTCTCCTGGTTTCTAGGTCAGCATTTTAAACACTGCATTAAAGTGGCTCTCTAGAATTAACTTTAATTTAAAGTTAGACTCATAATAAAATAGACACAATTGTGTCTTCTTCTAGATGCCAGTATTCATGAGATCCCTTGAGGTGGTCCTTTGCTTGATCAACCAAGCTAAGCCTCTGTTAAAGTTTTCTACACTTTGGAGAAAGTATCGTCTTCCCATGTTGACCTTGGACAAAATACATGAAAGATTCTGGCCTATTCTTTCATAAATCAAATTTCTTTTCTCTTTCCCCTCTCCAAATTAACTTTCCATTTCCTATCAGTTCAGCCACAACCTTTATGAGGGGGCATGTTATGAATCACAATCTTAATATGAGACCTTTACTTAACATTATATCCTGATGAAGTGCCTCATCTTAAGACTCTCAATTGTGGGTTTCTCCCCCCACCCCTCCATCCCTTTTCCCGGAAAAATTGCTTTTTTCCACATGATTCCTTCCTTTTTTGTATAATACAGCATTATTAGGGATGCGGTGGCTCAGTGGCTGAGACACTGAGCTTGTCGATCAAAAGGTCTGCAGTTCAGCGGTTTGAATCCCTAGCGCCGCGGAACAGGGTGAGCTCCCGTTACTTATCCCAGCTTCTGCCAACCTAGCAGTTTGAAAGCACATAAAAAAAATGCAAGTAGAAAAATAGGGACCACCTTTGGTGGGAAGGAAACAGCGTTCCGTGCGCCTTCGGCGTTTAGTCATGCCGGCCACATGAACACAGAGACATCTTTGGACAGCGCTGGCTCTTCGGCTTTGAAACGGAGATGAGCACCGCCCCCTAGAGTCTGGAACAACTAGCACATATATGCGAGGGGAACCGTTAGTTTTAAATGAGAAATGGAGAAACATGTTTTTTTAGAGGCAGAAAGCAGCCTCTACTTTTTCTTAATAGCCCACAGCAGATGTCAGCACTTAAAGATAAAGAGCTTATTGAAAGAAGACAAGTATCTAGATAGCTCTATTCATAAGCAAGTACCCTCACCCAAGAGCCAAAATAGGACGAAAGCCATTAAGCCACAATAGGAATTGCCCAACACCCTTTCAGTCCAAAGCCCCTTCATTGCAACCCCCACCTTCCAGCAGTTCAAAGTCACAGAAACCTGGGAGCTCAGATAAACAATAAGCCAGAGGTTGACCAAATTAGCTCAGACAAACCCCTAGGATTTGTACTTCCTCTTTTGCCTTCAGAGCCAGCTATGACCCCTACATAACCCCTACATGACCTCATAGGAATCTGACAACAGCCAATACAATACATGTTCTTGCACAGGAACAGGAAGCTCAAGTGCAAAGCCCACAATAAGATCTAAAAGAACCCTGCACTCTCAACTCCATTGGTTCAGCTGGCCAGAACCACAAACCCATGTGGTTATGCTTCAGCAATAAACCATCTTTCCAATCAGCCTCCATGTTTCCGGTGTCTTTCTCGCATCTTGGAACTGAACCACATGGATATTTCTTCTGTCAGCAGGAAAAACTAAATGCATACTGGACATGCAGTACCTGGTTCAACAGTAGTAACCGTGAGAAAGATCAAGGTGTCCTAATGGATCTCCAACAGAGGTGGTATTCAGCCGGTTAGTACCAGTTCGGGCGAACTGGTAGCGGCGACTGCAGGTGGGCCCACCCACCTGCCCCAGCGTAATACCATCTTATCTAACCACATTTTTGAGGCTGGGCGCATGCGCGAAAGGCATGCATGCGTGCGAAGCGGGTGTGTGCACGCGGGGCGAACTGGTGGTAAGAAGATGTGAAACCCACCACTGATCTCCACTTAAATATAATTAAGTATCTTCCAGTATTTGAGGGGTTGTCCCAGAGAAGAGAAATTGAGTTATTCTCCAAAGTGCCTGAGGGCAGGACAAGAAGCTTGTTAAAGAGAGGAACAGCCTAAAACCGTAATGGCGAACCTATGGCATGCGTGCCACAGGTGGCACATGGATCCATATCGGTGGGCACGTGAGCGTTGCCCTAGCTCAGCTCCGGTGCGCATATGTGCACCAGCCAGCTGATTTTCGTACCTTCCAGGCCAGCCAGAAGTCAGGAAACAGGCTGTTTCCGGCCTCCAAAGAGCCTCCGAGGGTGTTGGGAAGGCCGTTTTTGCCCTCCCCAGGCTCCTAGAAAGGCTCTGGAACCTGGGGAAAGCAAAAAACTGGCCTTCCGGTCCCACCGTGCCATCACGTGCCAAAAGCAGGGGAGGGTGTCATGTGTACATGTGTGCGGGTGGGATGGGGCACATTGAATTATGGGTGTGGACATACATGTGTGACCCCCCCACGCTCCCCACGCTTTTGGCATGTGACGGCAAAAAGGTTAGCCATCTCTGGCCTAAAAGTAAGGAGAAATTTTCTGAGAGTGAGAACATTGACTCAGGAGAATAGCTTCCTTCCTGAAGTTGTAGTTACTCCATCACTGGATGTTTTGAAAGACTCAAATTCTGGGAGTTGAAGTTCACAAGTCTTAAGGTTGCCAAGTTTGGAGACCCCTGGTATAAGGTCTCCTGCCTTGGACCTAGAAGGTCTCCAAGGTCCCTTCCATCCTTACGATAATATGTTCTCTGCCAGCATCACCATGGTGAGTTTCATTTCATAGTTTCCTCTCCTTGATTCTCAGCTTTCCTAAGGTTTCGTGTATTGGTCCTTCTCACCAGAATTTTCACAGCCGTCACTCGGGCGAGCTGCCAGTCTGCTCTTCCAACAGCATCCTCTGTTTTTGTGAGTACAGCTGCATCTTTGCAAAACCTGGGATTTGCTGAATGTTTTGTTTTCCAGCTGTAATTCCAAAAGAAAGTGCAGTTTGGAATCTGGCAATTTCGTTACTGAAACTTGATCCTAAAATATTCTCCTTCTACTGCAAGAAAGTGGGAAAGTGGAGAAACACCTTCCAGAAAATGTAATATTATGATTTTTACTCCTGCTGTTGCTACTGTTATTACTAGATAATAAAGCGAACGATCAGCAGGAAGATAGGAAAAAGACTCCAGATGACAATCCCAGCCGTGTGATTGGAGTCCCATCGCTTTTATATATAACAACATTCAGGGCTTCCACTGTCCCAAAGCAGGGGTGAAATGCTCCCGGTTCAGACCGGATCACCCGATACGGTAGCGATGGCGGCAGGTGGTTTGGAGAACCGGTAGCAAAAATCCCTGCCCCCCCCACCATGCCCAGCTGAGCTGCATGATCATCAGAGGCTTTTTTTTTTTAACTTTTAAAAGCAATTTTTCTACAACCTCTTCCGACGAAAAAATGCTTTTAAAAGTTTTTTTAAAAAGCCTCTGATGATCACATGGCTCAGCTGGGATTGACAGAGGCTTTTCAAAGCATTTTTTTCTGCAACCTCTTGACTGAAGAGGTGGTTAAAAAAATGCTTTGAAAAGTCTGTGACGATCCCAGCTGAGTTGCCTGATCGTCAGAGAGGCTTTTCAAAGCATTTTTAAAAAAGCCTCTCTGACGATCCCAGCTGAGTTGCCTGATCGTCAGAGGCTTTTCAAAGCATTAGAAAAAATGCTTTGAAAAGTTAAAAAAGAAAAAAAGAAAGTTGGCCACGCCCACCCAGTCACATTACACCCCCCCTACCAAGCCACGCCCACAGAACCGGTAGTAACAAATTTTACATTTCACCCTTGTCCCAAAGGTGTTTTGTCAGGAGGCAACTGGACTTTCTTGTTTTTTCTTTTGAAGACGTTTCACTTCTCATCCAAGAAGCTTCTTCAGCTCTGACAGGATCCTTCCATTCCCCATATCCTGTCAGAGCTGAAGAAGCTTCTTGGATGAGAAGCGAAACGTCTTCAAAAGAAAAAAAAAAATAAGAAAATCCAGTTGCCTCCTGAAAAAGCACCTTTGGGATAACCATGACCTGGATGACTGAGAATCTCTACAGACAAGTCTTCCATTTCTAATCTTGACCTTTTTTGACCCACCCCAGACACCAATGCTAACGAAGCTACATCAACTTAATGCCTATGGCTTTTCATACACTCTTTAAATTACTTTTAGACTTTCAGGTCTTTAGGAGTCCTCGCTTCAAAATCCATTGGGAACTTCCATGAGTTAATTATGAATTCACAACATCATCAATACTAGGAGGAAGTGGATTCACTCTTTTTTTATATACTGCTTATGTCAACTTGCAAAGCATCCCTGGCCTGTTGTCGAGTTGCCATAGGCCAAAGAGGATGGGAAACCAGCGAAACGGCATGGCAGCCAAAGACAGATGCACATTCTAGACTTATCTCTCTCAAGGCTGTATCCCAAGGTTACTCACAGCGGCCGGAGGGGAGTGACCTCTAAAACCCATGAAATTGCTCCGTTGGTGAATGTGATTGATGACACATCCTGGGGTGAGGCGGGAAACAGGGTCATGATTCGGGCGTAAATTGCATAGGGTAAGAACTGGCTTCACTTGGGAACGTGGGGACCTGAAGCTCCTAATAAATAATTGGATTTCTTTTAAGCTTGGCTGAGGCTCATGATTTAATTAGGGCATCTGTAGGAACCCTTACAGCTTACTTGCCCTGTCAATGTTGGTGGGTTTGGTTCTTGGTGGTTCCTTGATTAGGCTGTTGTTTACTGTTTGATTGTTTCTCTATTAGTAGTTCTTTGATTGTGGTGTTGTTTATTCCTTGATTGTTGGTCTAGTGTTAATCTTGATGTTAATCTTCGCTTATCTGGGTGTTGATTCCTGTTGAGGAGGTATTTTGGCATTTTTGCTTCCTTTTTGGCTCTTTTGAATGCTATGTAGATGTTGTTTATCTCTATGTGCCTGTTGATGGCTGATTTGTCTGAGAGTTTAGAGTTTTAAACAATAAAATAGGAAAACAGGTCATATGCATCCAGAAGAAAACCATACATACCAGATAAAACAACTCACACGAACTTGGCAAACACCGTACCCCAGGATCTGGGAGAATAGCCAAGTTTTAAGTGACTTTCTGAACATCATCAAAATGGGAGCCAAATAGGTCTCCAAGGGGTAATAATCCAGAGGGCAGTCATTGTGACTTCTTGTAAACATAGTCATAGAATGTTTATGTGCTGCTTCCTTTATCAGCTGCTAATTTCTTCTGACCCATTTTGAGATGAAGGGTTTGGACATTAAATCTCTCAATGACCTCAAATCAATATATTTTAAGCTACAGCACTAGAACTTGGCTACACGGATCTGGACTAGATGACTAGAGAGAGATAGAGACACTGGAAACTCTTTGTGGTTATTTATTGGTCACCCAAATATTTGTAGCTCAACTCTACTTATAAGTGACTGCCTTTTATATGAAGGTGCTAAAATATAGACGTTGACATCAAAGGTCAGGGCTATTGGAGACAAGATATGTAAACAATTGGGGTCTTCTTTGATCTTTTCTCTCATAGAGAAGAGGGGCTCCACTTATTCTCCAAAACACCTGAGAACAAGACAAGAAGTAACAGATGGAAACTGATCAAGGAGAGAAGCAACCGAGAACAAAGGAGAAATTTCCTGATAGCGAGAACAATTAACCAGTGGAAGAGATCGCCTTCAGAAGTTGTGGGTGCTCCATCACTGGAGGTTTTTAAGAAGAGATTGGGCAGCTATTTGTCTGGAATGGTATAGGGCAGCGGTCCCCAACCTTTGGGGCTTGGCAACATGGCATGGGGGCATGGGGAACCAGGCCATGTGAGTGGCGGGCCAGTGTGCGTCTGTGCATGCAGCTCAATGTGCGCAAGTTGAGCTGTACGCACATGTGCGTGCTGGTCCGCCATTTGTGTAGTCCAGTTGTGAATAGGCCCTGGCCTGGTAGTGGGCTGTGACTCAGGGGTTGGGGACCCATTGTATAGGGTCTCTTGCTTGAGCAGGGGATTGGACTAGTAGATCTCCATCATTCCTGCCAACTCTCCTCCCCTCCCCTCTCCTCCCCTCCTCTCTTCTCCTCCCCTTGCCTCCTCCCCTCACCTCCTCCCCTCGCCTCCCCGCTCCCCATTCCACTCCCCTCTGTTTGCCTCCCCTCTGCTTCCCTTTCCCCTCCTCACCCTCTCCACTCCATTCATCTCCCCTCCCCTAGGTCCCCTCCCTTCTCCTCTCCTCCCCTCCCCTCCCTTCCTTTCCTTTCCTTTCCTTTCCTTTCCTTTCCTTTCCTTTCCTTTCCTTTCCTTTCCTTTCCTTTCCTTTCCTTTCCTTTCCTTTCCTCCCCATTCCACTCCACTTTGCTTGCCTCCCCTCTGCTTCCCTTTCCCCTCCTCTCCCTCTCCTCTCCATTCCTCTCCCCTCCCCTAGGTCCCCTCCCTTCTCCTCTACTCTTCTCTCCTGTCCTTGTCTCATCCCCTCCCTCCCTCCCCTCCCCTCCTCTCCATCTCCAGATACTGCCACATCCACTATCCAATTTTTTTTGTCTTTCTTATCAACTATAATCATTACTAGAGCAGCTGAAAACAAATAATTATTATTTTTGTGGAAATTGCAGAAGATACTGACCTAGGCTATTAAGAGGAGGCAAAGCTATTCTAAAATCTGCTCTTTCACAATTATTATCCAGTGCGGACAATTAGTGGTGCTGTGAACTCTCATTAGTTTGAGTAGTAAACCCTTTCAGAAAAACACAAATGAGTCATCAGAATCTATAATCCTATTCATGACAAAAAAATGACCGAAAGAAGTAATTGGGTCTTTTTTTTTCTCTATGCTTCTCATCTCTCTCTCTCGTCTAAAGGAGAAATGATCTAATGAACCTCTCAACAAATCAAGGATGAGAACGTTATAAAATATAGAAAACAAACAAGAACAAGATAATCTGAATGTCAAGAGCTTTGCATAACTCTGTGTATCCATCTAGTACAGGGCTGTCAAACCCCCAGCCCATGGGACGGATGCATCATGCCCACACCTGGTTTAAAGATAAAGGTAAAGGTTCCCCTAGCACATATGTGCTAGTCGTTCTCGACTCTAGGGGACGGTGCTCATCTCCGTTTCAAAGCTGAAGAGCCAGTGCTGTCTGAAGACGTCTCCGTGGTCATGTGGCCGACATGACTAAACACCAAAGGCGCACGGAATGCTGTTACCTTCCCACCAAAAGTGGTCCCTATTTTTCTACTTGCATTTTTTACGTGCTTTCGAACTGCAAGGTTGACAGAAGTCGGGACAAGGAACGGGAGCTCACCCCGTTATGCGGCACCTGGGATTCAAATCGATTGACAAGCTCAGCACATGTTTCAGCTATTCAAATAGTCCCCATTGGTTGATCTGTTACCATGTCCAAGGTCCCTTCCAGCTGGTATTCTGTTATGCCTTCCCCACCACTGTTTTCCAAATTTGTCGACACCTTGATAGCAATAGCAATAGAACTTCCATCACTCTGCTAAACAAATAATTCCCTCAACACTGTCAAACTAGTTATTAAGTCTGCATTACTATTAATCTTCTCATCGTTCCTATCACCCATCTCCTCCCACTTATGACTGTATGACTGTAACCTTGTTGCTGGCATCCTTAAGATTTATATTGACTGTTTCCCTAGGACTATCTTTAAGTGTTGTACCTTAGGATTCTTGACGAATGTATCTTTTCTTTTATGTACTCCGAGAGCGTATGCATCAAGACAAATTTCTTGTGTGTCCAATCACACTTGGTCAATAAAGAATGCTATACTATAGGTCTCCGAATTGTTGGAAGTGTGGACACAAACAAGGGACATTCTACTACATGTGGTGGACCTGTCCTAAGATTAGGAAATTTTGGAGCAAGATTAAAAAATGGCTGGATGAAATAACAGTGCAGAAGATAGAAAGAAAGCCGGAACTGTTTCTCCTGGGTATTCTGGAAGGGAAAATGCAGAAAAATATACAATATACCATATTACACATACTAAAGGCAAGTAGAATTGTGATAGCACAGAAATGGGAAACAATCAGACACCCCTCCAGATCAAATCATAATAAAAAAAAAATATACAAATGTGCAGAGATGGACAGATTATCTATGGAAATGAAGGAGAGGGAGGACACCGAGTACTATTTAATATGAAATAAATGGTATTCCTGGCTGGAGAGTAAACATAAAATTTAAGGGATGTTTTTGTTATGAGGTCGAATTGGATCTTTGGAAATTTAATAAATATTTTTTTTTAAAAAAAATTCTATTCCATTCACTTAGACCGAAAAACAGAGAATTACATTTAAACAAAAGCCCACTACATCTGTGACAATGTCAACAGCATATCAGGAGAATTTGTATAAGATGTTTTACAGGTGGCATCTACCCCCGACAAGTATAGCCAGAATGTTCAAGAACAAATCTGAGAAGTGTTGGAAATGCCATCAGATACCGGGCTCATATTACCATATATGGTGGACATGTGTAGAAGCAGCAAAAAGATATTGGACTAAAATCCACACATGGTTGGAAAAAATGATAAAAAAAAAAAAACACATAGACTTTAAGCCAGAGATTTTTTTATTAGGGATTGTGCCGGAAACATACAATAGAGAAGTGAGATATTTGACTATGAACGTTTTAACAGCTGCTAGAATTGTGGAAAAAAAACTGGAAAATTGAGAAAATACCAACGCAAGATGAAATCATTAAGAAAATCATGAAATGTGCTGAAATGAGTAAACCGACATTTGAAATTAGAGAACACGAAGATAAACAATATTACAAGATATGGGGTTTATTTTACCAATGGTTAGATAATAAAACATGGAAATGAAATATGAAATATGAATGTTATAAATATAATATTTGAAAATGAATATTTTGAAGTAATAATGCAATAGTTAAAAGAAATGATAAATGAGGATGTTGACTTGTTTGACAATATGAGAAATAAGATAATTAGTAAATTTTGACTAGGAGGAGGATGCACAACAGATCTGTAACTGACTGACACACTGGTTGTATTTGTAATGGATGATGGATTTGTTTTATGTTTTGTTTTAAAAAAAATATTTTTTTTCAAAAAAAACACAAAACACCACTACATCTGGCTCAATAATACCACAAGCCACTGGACACACAAACACATCCATGCCAGGGACAAGATGAGCTCATTTCAAGAGGAAAGGGCGTGTGTTCCTTTTTCATTGACACATCAATTGACATGGCTCTGTTGGGCAACCGAACCCCCTATGCATTACCAAATTTGCATAATGCGGCAGGCTGTATCTTAAGGAAGGTGTGCACGGGCAATTCCTTTCCTACTGATAGAGGTCTTTGAATTAACCTTATCGTACACAGAGACGTGGGGAAAAGAACATTGGTGTGATGTCAAATGTTCTCCTGCCTGTTAGATAGAGAGCAAATGATTGCCAGAGTGTGATTGCCGCTAAGCATTTCTTCATGCCAGATGTGTCTCGGCTGGGAGGGATGCTTTAATGTATCAGTGAGGACCTCTAGTGCAAAAACAGGTAACAAGCTTGTGCTAGTGTCTGGAAGGGAGTGTCTTTATTCTAATTAGCTGAATGAGGACGAGCTGTTGAAAGAAGGAAGGAATTTGGAGCAGAGTAGCAGAGTTGGACGCAGAGTAGCAGAGTTGGACACGGTGACTCAGAGGCTAAGATGCTGAGCTTGTTGATTGAAAAGTCGGCAGTTTAGCGGTTTGAATCCCTAGTGCTGTGTAACGGGGCTGTTGTGGCTCTGTTACCTGAGCCTGTGTTATCGGCAGGAGAGGACTCCGAGAGTGAAGGAGAGGAGTTGGCAAGGCCTCCCTCTCCAGGACCCTCCTCTTTGGCAATGCCTTTGGTGTCCGCCGAAGGTCAAGAGTTAGGCCCGGGGCCAAGCACGTCCATGCAGCCACAGGTGGACAGTAATGAGGGAGATGAGTCTTGGCTGGATCCTCGGCAGCGTCACAGAGATAAGCATGCACAACAGAAGAAGAGGCATGCCACCGATTAGGCTGAGTCATTGGACCACACCCCACAGGGTATAAAAGGGGGTGTGGTGGCTGGTTCAGCTCTGTGACAAGCAAAAAACGGATATCGGATGACCTTCTTTGTATTTACTGGACTTTGTTGATTATTGTGTATTGGCATTGTTCCCGGACGAAGGGTGAAACTCCCCCCTCGTGAGTAAAGAATACCTGGTAGCCAGCCACTGAGTTGCTGCCAATTCTGATACCAGATAAACTGTTGTCGGCTGAGTTCTTTAATTGTTGCCTGTCTGTGGGGGTGCGTGTGTGAGACGGGGACAGAACAGGGGCGAGCTCCGTTACTTGTCCCAGCTTCTACCAACCTAGCAGTTCGAAAGCATGTAAAAAAGGCAAGTAGAAAAATAGGGACCACCTTTAGTGGGAAGGTAACAGCGTTCAGTGCGCCTTTGGTGTCTAGTCATGCCGGCCACATGACCACGGAGACGTCTTCGGACAGCGCTGGCTTTTTGGCTTTGAAACGGAGATGAGCACCGCCCTCTAGAGTTGGGAACGACTTGCACTTATGTGTGAGGAGAACCTTTACCTTTATCAGAGTTGGAAGAGATCTTGGAGACCTTCTAGTCCAACCCCTTTGCTCAGCAGGAGACTCTATATCAGGAGTGTCAAACTCGATTTCATTGAGAGCTGCATCAGGGTTGTGTTTTACCTCAGGGGAGCAGGGTGTGGGTGGCCAGGATAGGCATGGCCAACTCGACATTCACTCATGTCGGGGGCGCCTGTGGTGGCCTGAGCGCTCTGCCACCAAAAACAGGCTCCCGAGCTCCATTTTCAGCTGCGACGGCCTCCTGCAACCCTCTGCCAGCAAAAATGGAGCTTGTGAGGGGCCCTCTCGAGCTCTGTTTTCACTAGCAGAGGCACCGTGGGCCAGTCCTTCACTGTTTTCAGGGCAGCCCCACAAGCCAGGTCTAAGCACCCCAAGGGCCGGATTCGGCTCCTGGGCCTTGACACCCCTACCCTATACCATTTCAGACAAGTGGCTGTCCAACCTCCAGTGTAAAACTTCCAGTGTTGGAGCATTCACAACATCTGGAGGCAAGTGGTTCCACTGATTAATTGTTCTAACTGTCAGGAAATTTCTCCTTAGTTCTAGATTGCTTCTCTCCTTGATTAGTTTCCACCCATTGCTTCTTGTCCTGCCCTCAGGTGCTTTGGAGAATAGCTTGGCTCCCTCTTCTTTGGGGCAGCCCTTAAGATATTGGAACACAGCTATCATGTCACCCTTGGTCCTTCTTTTCACTAAACTTGGCATATTCAGTTTCTGCAACTGTTCTTCATATGTTTTAGCCTCCTGTTCCCTAATAATCTTGTTGCCCTGTGTGGAGCACAGGAGATTGTGGGGTGGTGGAGGGGGGGTGTAATTTGTAGAACTTGAGGGGTTATTCTTGCATTAATCCAGTTATAAGGGGGTCAGGAGATGTGGGTTTCCAACTTCTGAGATTCCTGAGCTTCAATGAGATTGCAAAGGAAGATAGAGTGGGTGCTTTTAGACCGCTTACAGAACCTGATTACAGAATTAATCAGTTGTCTAGTTTAATCCAATTGAGGGATGGGTTTGTACCTGATAAGTTGGATGGAGGTGCGGTGGGCAATTTGCCAAGGTTAAAATTAAACAAGCTTAGAGTGTTGTGCCTATCACAAGGTTATTAATTGAATTGATTAAATCTGTTGTGTGAACAGATTGCACTCTTCTTCTTCTTCTTCTTCTTCTTCTTCTTCTTCTTCTTCTTCTTCTTCTTCTTCTTCTTCTTCCTCTTCCTCTTCCTCTTCCTCTTCCTCTTCTCCTCCTCCTCCTCCTCTACCTCGTCCTCGTCCTCCTCCTCCTCCTCCTCCTCCTCCTCCTCCTCCTCCTCCTCCTCCTCCTCCTCCTCCTCCTCCTCCTCCTCCTTGTCCTCTTCTCCTTCTCCTTCTCCTTCTCCTTCTCCTTCTCCTTCTCCTTCTCCTTCTCCTTCCCCTTCCCCTTCCCCTTCCCCTTCCCCCCCCCCTCCTCCTCCTCCTCTATATAATGCTATTACACAATGCCTTAAATGGGGGTCTGGGAACCATTTTGAAATCTTAACCTAACAATAGGAATAGCCAGCATTCTCTAAGGCAGGAAAACTCAATTTACTGTCCTTTTTCTATACTGCTACCTACATCTTCACCCTGCTTAATTTTGCTAAGGAGTTTCAACTTAAACCCAATTATTTTAATGAATATTTTTATACATTTAATAAATAGGGTAGCTAGATCTCATGAATTTAACAAACTGAAGTGACTTGGAACAGAGTCGGCAGAGACAGGATAAGATATTGGCATTTGGAGTAGCACATTTCACGACAACATTGGTTTATTTCAGGCTGTTTAAGGTTGGGAGGAATGCACATCAACTCAACAGTGAAGAAACCTCATTAGAAGGCAATAAAATAAAGAAAAACAGCAAGAAAGAGCAGCAGCTCCTTCGGTTGTTTATTATTTTATTAGATTCAGATGTGGCCCGATTCCAAAGCAACTTTGCATGGCTTCCAATTTAAAACAAACAACAATAAACACCATATAATATACAATATACAAAAACAACTTCTGCCCGTCTATGCATTATATGTACAAAAATGCATCTAACAAGAGAGCCACTTCGCCCTACCTCAAAGAGATTAATTAGCATGAAAATGATCAGTGGTGAAATTCAAATTTGTTTATTATTGGTTCTGTGGGCGTGGCTTTGTGGCCGTGGTGTGGCTTGGTGGGCGTGGCAGAGGAAGGATACTCCAGGGGAAGGATACTGCAAAATCTCCATTCCCACCCCACTCTGGGGCCAACCACAGTTTGTATTTGCCGGTTCTCCGAACTACTCAAAATTTCCGCTACCAACTCTCCAGAACCTGTCAGAACCTGCTGGATTTCACCCCTGAAAATGATTGCAATAAAGGCAAGACTTGCTGTAGGGCAGACACAAACATTAAGGAAATGCAGGAAGTCCTTTTGCATTGATCCTTACTTAGAATGAATTGTCAACAAGCACATATGCTAACATCTGGATCCTTGAGAATCAAAAGCCAGTTTGTTGCTTATGCCTCGAGCAATTTCAACCAAACTTGGTACACAGATTACTTACTCTCTGGAAAAAAAATATTGTGGGGGTAAGACACCCCTAACACCCCTTGGGGTGTGTGTTCTGCTAAGATACAGCCTGTTGTGCCTTAAAATGACTTCTACTGTACTGCCTTAAAATGGCTTCTACTGTGCAGCACATTGGAGTTGCAATGGTAACGGCTTCACAGTACTCCACAAGGGGGTTTCCTCTGGTAAGGGGGAAAATCCAACATTAGAAATTATGTTTGGTCAAACATTTTTAACTAATTTAATTCTCACCGAAATCAGGGCTCAGGGTGTAGTTACTCTTTTTGTCTAATACAGGATTGGGATAAATAAATACCCAGGCAACTCCGGGTTATCAGCTAGTACTAGATAAAAAGGTAAAGCTTTCTCTTCCAGTTGTGTACAACTTTACAGGGCGGTCCTTCAAGGGCTATCAATCTAGAAGATTCAATGTTTTCTCCAGGTTTGAGGACTGCATACCTTGAAACACCTGTTGCCTTGCAAGAAGAATACATATAGAATATTGACAGAGTTTAGTCTTTCTCTCAGTTGACTTTATTATTTTGGATTATTTCAAAAGTAGTGCTCTCCTGAAGTCAATTGAAACCAATCTGGGAGATTATTGAGAGAGGAATGAAAGAATGATTGAATTAATGGATGGATGAATGAATGAACAAACAAACAAATGAACAAACAAATGAATGAACATTTCACAATACTTTTCAATAAGACTGTTCCAAGACTATCAGATTCTGTTTTGAATCTCAGCCCGGATTTCTGGGAATGTTCAAGCTACAGATAGCTTCGAAAATAATGCAGTTTGCCTCCATGTCTAGTTATGGAGTGAACTTCTGGGAAACACAGTTCCTTTGTCCAATACTCTATCATAGAATACAATTTTCAGAAGAATGTAATAGAATATGCAATTGGATTAAATTTTCATTGTGTCAAATTTCAAAGAAATAGTACATAAATTTTCAAGCTACATTCTTTTAAAATCTTTCTCTCTCCCCCCATTAGCTCTATCTGTTTCTGTCTCTCTGTCTCTTATCTATCATCTCTCTCTCTGTGTGTCTATCTGTCTATCATCTGTCATCTATTGTCTGTCTGTCTATCTTTCCATCCATTCTATCTATCTATCTATCTATCTATCTATCTATCTATCTATCTATCTATCCATCCATCATCTTTCTATCTATCATCCATCCATCCATCCATCCATCCATCCATCCATCCATCATCTATCATCGATCCATCCATCATCTATCTATCTATCTATCTATCTATCTATCTATCTATCTATCATCTATCTATCTATCTATCTATCTATCTATCTATCTATCTATCTACCATCTATCGATCCATCCTCTGTCTGTCTGTCTGTCTGTCTGTCTGTCTGTCTATCTATCTATCTATATCTATCCATTCATCTTCTATCTATCTATCTATCTATCTATCTATCTATCTATCTATCCATCATCTATATCTATCTATCTATCTGCCATCCATCCATCTCAATAATAAGATGATGATAAAACAGTCATGCATTAAATCTTGTAATTATTTTAGCAGTTGGTAAGAAATAATTCATTTTTGCTTTATAGTCTCCAGATATTTGGTTTCTAGTACCCCATAATATTGTAGCTTCTACAATTAACCACAGTTGATATCCTGTAATTACACAAATAATGAATGATTATTTAACCAAGATTTTCCTTAGTTACATTTCCAACACAAATTTGAGACGGTTTGGAAAGTTCGAGGTAGTATCATATTGCGATAATTTTACAAAACTTTGAGTTTACATCAAATAATCCTTGAGGGAGTTTCTTCATAAATATTTCCACTGTCCTTCTGAGACTGCAGCAGAATTATTGCCATTTCTCCCATTTCTATTTAATCACATTTATTTCATTATCATATGTTTGTGTTTAAATATTTTATACTTCAGATAATAATCCTTTCAGAAGCATAAAAAATAATATTTTTTTCCTCCAAAGGGAATTCTAGCTATTTCTATTCCATTTGACAGTTTCTATATGTAACTCTTAATTTGCAAAAATTAAAAAAAAGGGAGGGGGAAGGGAGATGTAAGCTCCTATTTGTATGCTTTATTTGAGTATATGGAAATATAAATTCAGCTAAAAATTAAATATTCATATCCTGTCAGCCTCATTTACACCAAGCTTTCCAATGAAACTTAGAGGAGCCTCCTTGTTGGTAATCCATATTTCCCCCTTAATTTCACCATTCAGACTTTGATGGGTTTTCCAACTTACTTCTTCTTGATCATCATCATCTTCTTCTTCTTTTAATGACCCCATAATCCCTTGTGGGGTGGAGTCAACTGAATGGATCTGAGTGTTTGCTGGCCGGATGCCCTTCCTGTCGCCAATGCGGAGTTATATTCAGCAGATATATTCTCATTGTGCCCAGAGAAAGAAATATCTGCCTCTACCTAGGATCAAACTCACAGCCTCCTGATTGTGAAGTGAGAGCTCCACCTCTAGGCCACCACACCACTCTTGCTTCTTCTTGATGTGCAGATCACATCCCGTCTTGTAGTACAATATCTGTACCAGGTTTCCACAATCTGGATACGCTCCAAATGTGTGGAATTCAGTCCCAATTATTCCCAAACGGGCCATTTTCGTGCTCATATGTTAATACAGATAGTCCTCAACTTACAACCACAATGGAGCCCAAAATTTCTATTGTTAAGTGAGACACTTGTTAAGTGAGTTTTGCCCAGTGGTGAAATCCAATTTTTTTTGCTACCTGTTCTGTGGGCATGGTTTGGTGGGCGTGGTGTGGTGTGGTGTGGCTTGGTGGGCATGGCTTGGTGGGCGTGGCAGAGCAAGGATACTGCAAAATCCCCATCCCCTCCCCACTCCTGGGGGAAGGATATTGCAAAATCTCCATTCCCATCTCACTGCCAGCCAGAGGTGGTATTTGCCGGTTCTCTGAAAGTTCTCTGAAAGTTCCGCTACTGGTTCTCCAAACTACTCAAAATTTCCGCTACTGGTTCTCTGAACTGCTCAATATTTCCGCTACTGGTTCTCCAGAACCTGTCAGAACCTGCTGGATTTCACCCCTGATTTTGCCCCATTTTCTTGCTGCAGCTGTTAAGTGAATCACTGCAGTCGACAAGTTAGTAACCTGGTTGTTAAGTGAATCTGGCTTCCGCATTGACTTTGCTGATCACAAAAGGGGTTGACATGACCCCAGGACACAGCAAAAGTCATAAGTATGAGACAGTTTCCAAGTGTTTGAATTTTGGGATCAATCATGGGGATGCTGGAAAGATCATTATAACTATGAAGAACAGTCATAAGTCACATTTTTCAGTGTCGTTGCAACTTTGAAAGGTCACTAAAAGAACTGTTGTAAGTCAAGGATTACCTTCAATTAGAGAATTTGAAGCCAACTCCTATGAGGAGAGAACCAAAGAATCTGGCTATGCTTAGGTTTGAGAAATTTCATTGGAGATGAGACACAATAGCCATCTTCAAGAACTGTCCCCTCTTATCTCAGAGGGAAGTACATAGAATTAGACATGAAAGATGAGGTCCACACCTGAAGGTTGAATTTAATTGATTTATTGCTACTCATGCTTATGCACGGGAATATTCTCAACTGATAAAGGAGAATTTTTGTAGCTCAGGGTTGAAATGCGTAGTCCTTGATGCTTTCTGAGCTTGTCTGTGTCAGAGCATGTTGCAGCAATCAAATCCAGAAAATACACACAGGTGACTGATGCAGCAGGATTTGTTAACTTTTCTTTATATACATAATAACACATGAGACATATATACAATACCAAGAGTGGTAGAGAGTTACAGGCAAAACACAGGCAGAGGGAGAACAGCAGAGAAGAGTTTTTAGAATAGAATAGAATAGAATAGAATAGAATAGAATAGAATAGAATAGAATAGAATAGAATAGAATAGAGTAGAGTAGGGTAGGGTAGGGTAGGGTAGGGTAGGGTAGGGTAGGGTAGGGTAGGGTAGGGTAGGGTAGGGTAGAACAGAACAGAACAGAACAGAACATAATTTTTTATTGGCCAAGTGTGATTGGACACGCAAGAAATTTGTCTTGGTGCATATGCTCTCAGTGTACATAAAAGAAAAGATAAGTTCATCAAGAATCATAAGGTACAACACTTATATTTAGTTTCAATTCAGCAATATTTTTGTTTTAGAGCTGAGCATGGAGCTTAATACAGAGTTTGATACAGACAAAAAGAGAACCTCCTCTATACAGGGCAGTTGAGCTAAACCTAAGCCATGCCCAGGCTCCAAGCTGTCTCTTATGGCCCCACACAAACAAATACTAGGTAAAGGTAAAGGTTAAGGTTCCCCTCGCACATATGTGCTAGTCGTGCTCGACTCCAGGGGGCGGTGCTCATCTCCGTTTCAAAGCCAAAGAGCCAGCGCTGTCCGAAGACGTTTCCGTGGTCATGTGGCCGGCATGACTCAACACCAAAGGCACACAGAACGTTGTTACCTTCCCACCAAAGATGGTCCCTATTTTTATTACTTGCATTTTTACGTGCTTTCGAACTGCTAGGTTGGTAGAAGCTGGGACAAGGAACAGGAGCTCACCCCGTTACACAGCACTAGGGATTTGAACCGCTGAACTGCCGACCTTTCGATCGACAAGCTCAGCGCATGTTTCAGCTATTCAAACAGTCTCCATTGGTTGACCTGTTACCATGTCTATTCATTGGCTGATCTTGTTACCATGTCTCTGCCAGTCATGCATACTCCGACAGGCTGTTTTCTTGCAGACATTTCATGGTACAATTAAGTAACATCATCAGCACTAGAAGGGAGTGGAGTTTGCAGAGTGAGGAGAAGGTGAATGGGAGGAGTGGGAAGGAAATGGAGGAGAAAGAAGAGAAGGAGGAGGAGAAGGTAGTCTTTGGTGCTGTCTATCTCTGAGCTTGGTTGCGTTCTTGCAGATGGTTCATGGTACAATTAAGTAACATCATCAGCACTAGAAGGGAGTGGAGTTTGCAGAGTGAGGAGAAGGTGAATGGGAGGTGGAAATGGAGGAGAAAGAAGAGGAGGAGGAGGTAGTCCTTGGTGCTGTCTATCTCTGAGCTTGGTTGCATTCTTGCAAATGGCTTGTGGTACAATTAAGTAACATCATCAGCACTAGAAGGGAGTGGAGTTTGCAGAGTGAGGAGAAGGTGAATGGGAGGTGGAAATGGAGGAGAAAGAAGAGGTGGAGGAGGTAGTCCTTGGTGCTGTCTATCTCTGAGCTTGGTTGTGTTCTTGCAGATGGTTCATGGTACAATTAAGTAACATCATCAGCATTAGAAGGGAGTGGAGTTTGTGGAGTGAGGAGAAGGTGAATGGGAGGTGGAAATGGAGGAGAAAGAAGAGGTGGAGGAGGTAGTTCTTGGTGCTGTCTATCTCTGAGCTTGGTTGCGTTCTTGCAGATGGTTCATGGTACAATTAAGTAACATCATCAACATTAGAAGGGAGTGGAGTTTGTGGAGTGAGGAGAAGGTGAATGGGAGGTGGAAGTGGAGGAGAAAGAAGAGGAGGAGGAGGTAGTCCTTGGTGCTGTCTATTTCTGAGCTTGGTTGCGTTCTTGCAGATGGTTCGTGGTACAATTAAGTAACTTCATCATCACTAGAAGGGAGTGGAGTTTGTGGAGTGAGGAGAAGGTGAATGGGAGGTGGAAGTGGAGGAGAAAGAAGAGGAGGAGGAGGTAGTCCTTGGTGCTGTCTATTTCTGAGCTTGGTTGCGTTCTTGCAGATGGTTCATGGTACAATTAAGTAACATCATCAGCACTAGAAGGGAGTGGAGTTTGTGGAGTGAGGAGAAGGTGAATGGGAGGAGGGGGAGGAGGAAGAGGAATAGGAGGAGGTGGTCCTTGGTGCTCTCTGAGATTGGTTGCTTTCTTGCAGACATTTCAGGACCCAAACTAGGTAACTTCATCAGTGTTAGTAGGGAAGATCATGGACCCCTCATATTCTCAACATGTAGTGGACACCTAGATAGAGTAAGATAAGGGCTAATGGCACTCAGAGAGGTTGGTCTTAGTTCACTTGTGGCTACATAGAGATTCTTCACTAATCCCTCTTTTAACTCCGCCATCAGGTTCTTCCATTCTTTCCCATATATAACATGGTCTTAATGCCTGGTGGCTCAGCAAACTAAAAGCATTGTGATTAACACCAGCTGTCTGCAATTACTGTAACTTCGAATCTCACCAGGCTCAAGGTCAGCCTTCCATCCTTTCTAAGGTAGGTAAAATGAGGACCCAGTTTGTGGGGGCAATAAGCTGACTTTGTATAAATATACAAAAGTATGAAGGCTATTGCTTAACGCATTGTAAGCCGCCCTGAGTCTCTGGAGAAGGGCGGCATATAAATCAAATTAAAAAAAATGCTATTATAGAACAAAAAAAAAAAAAACCAGATTCTGGTTCATTGTTGGAAGAGGTTTGTTTATTCATTTTTTTAAAAAAATTGATTTATATGCTGCCCTTCTCTGGAGACTCAGGGTGGCTACAATGCGTTAAGCAATAGCCTTCATACTTTTGTATATTTATACAAAGTCATCTTATTGCCCCCACAATCTGGGTCTTCATTTTACCTACCTTAGAAAGGATGGAAGGCTGAGTCAACCTTGAGCCTGGTGAGATTTGAACTTACATTAATTGCAGACAGTTTGATGTTAATAACAGTGCTTTAGTCTGCTGCACCACCAGGCTCCTTATATGCCACTCATCTCACTGATAAGGTGACCCTGGGTGCCTTGCAAGCAGTAAAACTTAAATATAACAACAATTAACATTAAGAAAAGCAATATATATATATAAGAAAACTAGAACCAGGAGATCGAATGGCTTAGGATGTGATCTTTTTACCCCTCCAGTGGGTAAAAAAGATCACTTCCAGTAGAGAGGGGTGTGTGGGGTGAAGCCAACAGGTAAATCCAGGTTTTGATATTCTTCTGAAGGCCAAAAAGTGGGAGCAGTTCTCACCTCCAGTGGCAGAATGTTCCAAGGGCCACAGCAGAAAAGCCTGTTCTCCTGGACCCTCCTGGACCCAGAATTCTTTACAAGATGGGATATACAACGTGATGGAATCAGTGGGCTAGGCCATTGATGGTTCCTCAGATATTCTGGACCTATGCCTTGTAGGGATTTAAATTTTTAATTTTTTAAAATTTTTATTTATTTTTATATGCCGCCCTTCTCCGGAGACTCAGGGCGGCTTACAATGTGTTAAGCAATAGCCTTCATACTTTTGTATATTTTATACAAAGTCAGCTTATTGCCCCCACAAACAGGGTCTTCATTTTACCCACCTTAGAAAGGATGGAAGGCTGAGTCGACCTTGAGCCTGGTGAGAATTGAACTCGCAGTAATTGCAGGCAGCTGGATGTTAAATGCTGCCTTAGTAGGAGGCATTAGCCTCCTACGCCACTCAGGCTCAGTAAAGGGGTTAAAGGGGTATGAACCAACATCTGGGCAGCCACTTATCTGGAATGGTATAGGGGTTGAACAGGGGGTTGGACTAGATGATCTCCAATGTCCCTTCCAGCTTTGTTATTCTATGTTCTAAGAATTGACAACTTTTTCTTCGGTTAAGGAAGATTTTGAATCACAGCTCTGTCTTGTCTATTCATTTCACTCCTAATTTGCCAAGAAAAAGTTATTAAACAAAGCAAAACAAAATATTCATTTTAGACTTGGTTCCCATCAAATGAATAAGTAAGCGGGGAATCCAGATGTTTGTTTTAAATAATTATAGTTTGCTGATTCATATCGCAAATCTTGGTAATTAAACACAGAGGGATTCCATTCACTTGAATAGCCCCATCCCATGCCAAAGCAGTTAAAATCCTACTTCTTCCTCTCTTCCTCCTTATTTCGCTCTCCTACTTTTCTCTGAACACTAATTTGGAATGCAATCCAGGATTGCAAAATCTAGGGCTGTAATGGCCAACCTATGGCACGTGTGCCAGAGATGGCATGCAGTGCCCCCCCGATGGCACGCGAGCCGTTGCCCCAGTTCAGCTCCATCGCACATGCGGGTGCACCTCCCACCGGCCAGCTGATTTTGGGTCTCTGCCCCACATGTATGGGGGGGTGGCGTGTGTGCAGGGGGCACGTGTGCATGGCGCACATGTGGGGGGACTGTGTGTGCATGCATGGGGGTGGGCCACATGGGGGGCCATGCATGCATGCACGGGGGCAGGGCATGTGCAGGAGTGTGTGCAGGGGAGCGTGTGCAGGGGGACGCATGTGCATGCACGGGGGAGCTCGTGCAGGGAGATGTGTGCGCATGCAAGGGGCCTGTTAAGGATATTGTTGTTGTGTTACCAACCAGCAGAGTGTAGAGCACAGAGAAATGTTGCTGAGAGCAATGAATAAGAGATGTACAAACTGGTTATCAAAAGTTTACTTTATAGTGAAAAAACAATCTCATAGTCTTTAAATCAATCAGTCTAAATTTAAATCAATCCAAGTCTTTGCCAGTTAAATCAGTCCAGTGATACAAAAACTCTTCTTACCACACAAACAGTAGTTGGTTAGAATAACAAGCTCACTCTGGTTCACAAACCATGATGGTAGCAGATCCATCCACCCGATGATAGCACAATGGTAGCAACTCCACACACTATGGTAGCATATCATCAACTGAATACGTTACAGTACCTTTCTTAAATACGTTTACAACTAGTGATTATCTAATTACAGCATGACTCAGCATTACAATGAATCAGCAGGAAAACTTTAAAGTCACACAATACATATTCATATTAAAGTCACAGAACACATATTTTGCCTGGACAACTTGTTAGGCTCAAATCATATCCTAACAGGGGCCACATGCACATTGCATTTTGGGGGTTTGGGCGCACTTAGGGCACTCAGTCCGGAAAAGGTTAGCCATCACTGATCTAGGGTCGGAGAGTCACTCTGCTGCTCAGAGCTGTAATTGATTCAAATTTAGGATTTCAGGGAATCCTAAAATATCTACACCTACACCTACACCTACACCTACACCTACACCTACACCTACACCTACATCTTCTACATCTACATCTACATCTACATCTTTCTCTCTCTCTCTCTCTCTCTATCTCAGTGGTGAAATCTAAAATTTGTTACTACCGGTTCTGTGGGCGTGGCTTGGTGGGGGCGTAATGTGACTGGGTGGGCATGGCCATTTTCTTTTTAATTTTTAAAATCATTTTTTTCTACAAAATGCTTTCAAAAGGCTCTGGCGATCCCAGCTGAGTTGCCTGATCGACAGAGGCTTTTTTTTTTACTTTTAAAAGCATTTTTTTTTGGCCGAAGTGGTTGTAGAAAAAATGCTTTTAAAAGTAAAAAAAAAAAAAAAGCCTCTGATGATTGTGCGGCTCAGCTTGGCATGGGGGTGGGGCAGGGATTTTTTGCTACCACCCACCTCCATCACTACCGGATCGGGTGATCTGGTCCGAACGGTGGGCATTTCACCGTGATCCATCTCCTTGTCCATCTCCTTCTCCATCTCCTTGTCCATCTCCATCTCCATCTCCATAACCATCATCTCTCTATCTATCTGTCTATCTGAGGCCAGGACAAGATGCAATGTGTGGAAACTAATGAAAGAGAGAAGCAATCTAGAACTAAGGAGAAATTTCCTGACAGGAATCCTTGAAGTTGAGAAAAGAACTACTACACCCCAAACTCTAGAGAACTAAGTTTTAGACGAGGGGGTGTCAAACATAAGGCCCAGGAGCTGGATACGGTCCACTGGGTGCTTAGATCTGGCCTTCGGGGCCACCCTGGAAACATCAAAGGACCACCCCACAGTGCCTCTGCCAATGAAAATGGAGCTCGGGAGGGCCGCGTGCAGCCTCTTGAGCTCCATTTTTGCTGGCAGAGGGTTGCAGGAGACCGTCGCAGCTGAAACGGAGCTCGGGAGCCTGTTTTCGCTGGCAGGGACCTCGGGCCACCACAGGCGCCCCCCAACATGAATGACTTTGAGCTGGCCACACCCACCCTGGCCATGCCCACCCCGGCCCCCTGAGGTCAAACACAACCCTGATGCAGTCCTCAATTAAATTGAGTTTGACACCCCTGTTTTAGACCAATTATAACTTCTGGTCTGAAATTGTTGCACTCCACAGATTATCCTACAGTTATCTAGACAAGAACTCAGGTCTTCCAGCAAGGTGACAACTTCCAGAAATGATCTCACTCCATTGAACATAAAAAAGATGTCCCAACTTCTTGGCATGGATGTCTGAAATGGTTCTTCAAGGAATTGTTCTGACCTAGGCTTCCCAAGAGCATGAAGCAGACTCCTTGTCCCGACAAAAAACCCTTTTTATTAAGTTACTGTGAATTCCTCTCATTCACATCCAACAAAATCTTTCAAGGGAGAATTGATAGTCACAGACCTTATCTAGCTTGGAGAGCTGCCAGGCCGATATCTTCAAAACTTGGCAAGGAGTCTCTGGGAGTCACGAACCAATTAAGTGAACTAATTGTCTCCTGCAAACTCCCCTCCCCTTTCGCTCCTCTTTATTCCATATGGGAGGGGCCATTCACCATCCACTTGTGGCTTTACTCCCGAGTCGACCCTTGTTCCTTAGCTGTTCTCTTCTCCTGGCAGCTCTGCACATGTGCGCACTGGGAATAGGCTTCAACTGTTCTTCTGCCCCACTGATGTCCAACTCTGAAGGCAGCTGACAACTGTCAGACGGCCCTGGCCCCATCTCTGCCTCTGACGCAGAGCCCTCATCTGTTGTGGCCCGCCAGCGGCCTGTGCGGATCGTGGCTGATCCCGATGACGAGGAGGCTGGTGTGGTGTCGCGCCAGCAGCCTGCGCAGCTGGCGCTCGCGTCGGACAGCAAGGAGGCCGAAGAGGATGTGATGCCAGAGGCAGAGACTCAGCCAGGGCCTTCAGAACCTCCAGAGGCTCCTTCCAGTGGAGAGAGTGAAGTGGAGGAGCCTCTCCTCAATGCTCGGGCACGCAGGGTTGCCAAAAGGCAGGAGTGGCTACTCAGGAGGAGGAGGTCTACTCGAGATAGGGCTTGAGGATAATTGGCCACTCCCTTAGCCTATTTAAGTCGCACACAACTAGTGCTTTCTTTCTAGAAACAACGTCTCATTACTACAGAGCATATTGGAGAGCGAACGAGTTCTCATATCTGGTTTTCTGGGCTGGTTGCCAACCTTTGTCGGACTTTGTTCATAATAATTTTGATAAGGGCCCTTTGCACGGGAAGCCTGCATTCTTGAAAAGGGTTTGTTTGGGATTAAACAGTGTTTGCGAAGCTTGGTGTGTGTCACATTCTCTGGGAATCTGAAGCTGGGGCAGAACATCATCCGAGCTTTCCTCAGACTCCAGGACTGGCCCATGTTCCTCCCCAATCTCCTCACTGTCTGAGTCTGCCACCAGCTCTGCTGGCCGCTGGCGGGCCACTACAGGAATCACTGAGCGCTTTTGCAAAGTGCTCTCTGCCGTTTGGTTTAGCGGCGTGTTCTTTTGGATGGCTCCTATCATCCATTCTCCATCCGTCCAAAGGCTCATTTGGCACACTTGGCACATGCTCAGCAATTTAAGAGTTCCTCCATCTCTACAAATGAAGAGCAAATTAGCCCTGCCAAGAAGCTTACAAAAATAACCTTTTTATTTCCTGAAGACGCTCGCGCTAGTAAAATGCCATGCTTCACTCCGAAGCCTTGAATCTAAACAATATCCGCTAAATGATGGGATGGGAAAAGGGTGGGTGGGAGGGAGGGAAGGGGCGAAAGCAGCTCAATTGCTATCAATCCCATTCACGCTGGCAGAATGTCTCTAATAGCAGAAAGAAGCTTACGAGGAGTCATAAATTATCCTTTTTATAAACGGCGCTGTTGGCGTTGGTTTTCAATGGGCCGCCTACGGCAGCAGCATTTCTGAATAGCTTGAACTGATCAGTAGGCCAGTGCAAAGAGCTCCGTTTGTTGAAATGCTAACAGGTTTACCGAATTCCCCAAAGGTTGCTTTTCCAAAGGGCGAACGGACTTTCTTTGTTTTTTTTTCCCCCTCTTTGATTATTTGATTTGATTCTTGTATTTTATTCTTTTTGTTTATGTTTTATGTTTTATTAAATTTATATACCGCCCTACTCCCGAAGGACTCAGGGCGGTGAACAGGCACAAAATGAAATACATAGATACAAAAGTTAAAAACGTAATTAAAACCAGATTAATTAATTTAGCCCGAGACAATTAAAAATCCCAATAATTTAAAACAGATTAAAATTTCGATTTAAAAGAATTTTAAAACAGGGGAGAAAAGTAGGCCAGGCCGGCTTGCTGGAATAGGAGAGTCTTAAGAACACGGCGGAAAGTGTGCAGATCCGGGATCCTCCGTATCTCTGGGGGGAGCTCGTTCCAGATAGTGGGTGCCCCCACAGAGAAGGCCCTCCCCCTGGGGGCCGCCAGTCGACATTGTTTGGCTGACGGCACCCGGAGGAGCCCCTCTCTATGAGAGCGTACCGGCTGGTGGGAGGATGCTTGTGGTAGTAGGTGGTCCCATAAATAACCAGGTCCTAAGCCATGGAGCGCTCTAAAGGTGGTGACCAAAACCTTGAAGTGCACCTGGAAGACCACCAGGAGCCAGTGCAGCTCGCGCAGAAGAGGTGTCACACGGGAGCGCCATGTTGCTCCCATAACCACCCGCGCGGCCGTACTCTGCGCCAGTTGGAGCCTCCGGGTGCTCCTCAAGGGGAGCCCCATGTTATTTCTATGATGAGCATTCTTGCTCATCATAGAAATAACCATGACCTGGATGCTTGAGAATCAGTCCATGTTGCTCTCTGAGCTTGGTTGTTTTCTTAAAAAATATTTTTATTATACATTTTCCTTTATTATACATCACATTTCCAGTTTTGCAAAGACAGTGTACTGGCTGTATCAAGTCCTTTCTAAGTATAGATAGTGTTATACACCCTGAGTATAACCATTATTCTCGTAGTCATACAATATAGTCTCTTTGAAACACATAATGTTGTACGTCATAGTTATAACCATTATTTTCATAGTTGTACCATAATACTCTATACATTTATCACGCTATATGTTTTAATCTATAGTCATGTACAGTCCGATAGTACTATTGCTTACGGTATATATTCTTATATATATCTATATAACTGTATCTATTTCTATTTTGTTGATCTTCTTTCGTTATTAAGTTACTAATCTCTGCACCTGTTATCTAACCATTTGTACAATAAGTCCCATGTTAAGCAGGGGTGAAATCCAGCAGGTTCTGACAGGTTCTGGAGAACCGGTAGCGGAAATTTTGAGCAGTTCGGAGAACCGGTAGTGGAAATTTTGAGTAGTTCGGAGAACCAGCAAATACCACCTCTGGCTGGTCCCAGAGTTGGGTGGGAAAGGGAATTTTGCAATATCCTTCCCTCAGGAGTGGGGAGGGAATGGGGATTTTGCACTATCCTTCCCTTGGAGTGGGGTGGGAATGGAGATTTTGCAATATCCTTCTCCTGCCACGACCACCAAGCCACGCCCACCAAGCCACACCACGCCCACCAAGCCACACCCACAGAACCAGTAATAAAAAAAAATTGGATTTCACCACTGATGTTAAGTAATACTCTGATTCCTCTTTATCCTTAAATTCCATCATTAACCTGCCCAATTCAGCACATTCTAATATTTTCTTTATTTTCGTCTATAGGTATACTTTATTTTTTCCAATTTTGTGCATATGTGATTCTAGCTGCTGCTATTACATGTAACATTAAGTATGTGACTCTTTTACTGTATTTCCCTAATAAGAATAATTCTGGTTTTAGATCTATTTGTTGTGCTGTCATCTCTTCTAACCATCTTTTTTTTAATCTCTGACCAATATTTTTTTGCCATTGGACAGGTCCACCACATATGATAGTAGGATCCTGGTCCCTGTTTACATTTCCAACATTCTGGTGACATATTTGGTTGGTGGTTTTCTTGTAAACCTCTCAATACCCAAACTAGGTACCCAAACATCATCAGATGTTGTCTGAGAATCTCCACAGACAGATTTGCAGAATGTGATCTGGCCTGCTTTTGTAACATAAATGTGGCTCAAAGAGTAAGCAAGATAGTATTTATTTATTTATTTATTTATTTATTTATTTAATTAATTAATTAATTTATATACCACCCTACTCCCGAGGACTCAGGGCGGTGAACAGCCGAATAAAATACATTTAATATAAATGTTAAAAAACCATTAAAATACAATTAAATAATTGGCCCGGAAAACAAAATTTAAAACACCCCAAATTCATAAGACAAGTTTAAAATTTAAATTTTTTTTAAAAAACAATTTAAAAGAGAGGTTAGGCCAGGCCGGCCTGCTGAAATAGAAATGTTTTGATGGCACGGCGGAAAGCGCGTAGGTCCACGATCCTCCGTATCTCTGGGGGGAGCTTGTTCCAGATGACAGGTGCCCCCACAGAGAAGGCTCTCCCCCTGGGGGCCGCCAGTCGACACTGTTTGGCCGACGGCACCCTGAGGAGCCCCTCTCTATGGGAGAGTACTGGTCGGTGAGAGGCTACTGGTGGCAGAAGGCGGTCTCGTAAATACCCCGGTCCTAAGCCATGGAGTGCTCTAAAGGTGGTAACCAGAACCTTGAAGCGCACCCAGAAGATCACCGGGAGCCAGTGCAGCTCGCGCAGGAGGGGGGGGTCACATGGGAGCACCCCATCACTCCCATAACCACCCGTGTGGCCGCATTCTGGACCAGCTGGAGCCTCCGGGTGCTCCTCAAGGGGAGCCCTATGTAGAGAGCATTGCAGTAGTCCAGTAGATAAAGCCACCTTGGGTTTATGAAGTGGGATGGGATACCCACTCTTTGTGTTTCTTTGTTTTTACAAGGTATAATCAGAATGTGCCCACCTGATCAGTCTTCCATGGATATGTAATGGTTAGAGCTTTCCAAACATTTGCATTCTGGTATTTTGAGGTTGCTCTGACTTAGGCTTCCTTAGAAAGTATACAGCACAATCTTAGTCCCGGCAAACCTCTTTTATTCATATGGCTGTGAATTATTGTCATTCACAGTCTGAAAGGCTTCTCAAACAGTCTTTCGGGGGAATGTTTATAAACACCCACCTTATCTCCCTTGGAATGCTGCCAGAGAACAAATTGCCAAATGCAGGGCAAGGCCAAACTTAGCACAGAGTCAATCAGAACTTTTCCAAAGCTTTTACCGACCAGATGAACTAATTGCTTCCTGCAAAAGCTTATGTCCTGTTCACCCCTCTTTTATGTCTTATGGGAGGGGCCAATCATCTCCAAGCCTTACTCCCAAGTCAGCCCTGTTTCCTTAATTGTTCCTATCTTCTGGTAGCTCTGCGCAAGCGCACACTGGGAACAGGCTCCCGCTGTTCTTCTGCCTCGCTGATGTCAGACTCCGGAGACTCTGGAGGCAGCAAAGAACTACCAGATGGCCTTGGCTCCCTCTCTGCCTCTGACTCAGAGCCATTGTCCGAGCCTTCCCAAGACTCTAGGCCTGGCTCACGTTCCTCCTCACTGTCCGAATCTGCTGCCAGATCTGCTGGCCACTGGCAGGCCACAACAGAGGTTGCAATGTGGATCTTGGGGACATCTTGGTGCTGAGCCATGATCAGAGACGTGAAATAAATATTGTCCTTGTTTTCTTATCTCACGGAGACACATAGAATGAAAGAGAGCCACGCAAAGTAACACAGTTGATTGACATGGCTTTGCATACAGTGTCATCTATATCTTTCGGTTCAAAGTCTCTTAGGACAGGGGTAGAACCTTCCCTGGAATTGCCATTGTACATGATAGCGTTAACTTTAAGTTGTTCCCCCAAATCACATCATTCAAAGTAATTACCTGGCCCAGTGAACGTGTAACTTTCTTGTGCAGGGAAGCTGCAGGATTATGTCCTTTATGACACAACAATTTGTCAGTGAATCTCCTTCTCCTTCTTCTTCTCCTTCTTCTCCCTCTTCTCCTTCTTCTCCTTCCTCTTTCTTTTCCTCCTCTTCCTCCTCCTCCTCTCCTCCTCCTCCTCTTCCTGTTCTTCTTCCTCTTCCTCTTCTTCCCGTTGTTGTTGTTCTTCTTCTTCTTCTTCCTCTTCTTCCCGTTGTTGTTGTTGTTGTTGTTGTTGTTGTTGTTGTTGTTGTTGTTGTTGTTGTTGTTGTTCTTCTTCTTCTTCTTCTTCTTCTTCTTCTTCTTCTTCTTCTTCTTCTTCTTCTTCTCCTTCCTCTTTCTTTTCCTCCTCTTCCTCCTCCTCCTCTCCTCCTCCTCCTCTCCTCCTCCTCCTCTTCCTGTTCTTCTTCCTCTTCCTCTTCTTCCCGTTGTTGTTGTTCTTCTTCTTCTTCCTCTTCTTCCCGTTGTTGTTGTTGTTGTTGTTGTTGTTGTTGTTGTTGTTGTTGTTGTTGTTCTTCTTCTTCTTCTTCTTCTTCTTCTTCTTCTTCTTCTTCTTCTTCTTCTTCTTCTTCTTCTTCTTCTTCTTCCTCCTCCTCCTCCTCCTCCTCCTCCTCCTCCTCCTCCTCCTCCTCCTCCTCCGCTTCTTCTGCTTATGCTTCTACTTCTTCTGCTCCTCCTCCTTCCTGCTTTGAGTGTCGAAGGAGATACAAGATTCTGGTTCTTGCCCTTCTGGCAGCCTCAACCATTGTGGTTTGATGCTGTTGTATGTATGATGCTCTTTGATGTTTCCTCTCCATCTTCTTCTGGGTCTGCCTCGTGCTCTTTGACCGTCTCCTCTTTTTGTATCTGCCTTGTATGGTATAGAATCCCACGGCATTCTCCCCAAGCGAGCAGGCCACTTAACCTGCTGTCTTTGTATCTAGTGTAAGATTGGTTCTATGCCAATTCTTTCTGTTTTTCTTACCCTTTCAGTCAGTTGGGTAGGGAGTAGAAATGGTTTGATATGATTCATTTTAACAAATAGCAAACGAGTCAAGTACCATCTGTTGTACAAAGAAATGAAATGCTGGCCTTTCCTACGCACACACAAACACATTTTCTCACAATCCTACCCCCATCACCTGCAGGATCATCAAGTTCTATCAATGTACGTTAACACACTAGCTTTGGCTCTTCGGGGAGACAGAGCCTTCCACCCACTGCTTCCTTCTGATCTAATTTGGTTTGTGTTTCCATAACTTCTCCCTACTGCTGCGATTCAGGTTGCGATGATTGTTGTTCCAAATGCTTTGACATGTTGCTTCGTTTCGCTTTTGAATTACGCCAAACATTCTTTCCAGCGAAAGAAAAATAGCTTCCGAGGTAGACCAGCTGGTCTCACTTGACCCCAAATAAAGGATCAGGCCATTGTGTTTGCTAAGGATGGAATTCAGAGATAGACATGTGGCTTGGTGATGAAGTTCACCGACCAGAAGCAGCCCTGCGAAGGAAAACAAAAACTGGTGGGAACTGTTCAAGGTGAGACAAAGGTCTGCGGGATGAGGATTGTAGGCTGAGCCGAGCACCCAATTAAAACTGGCATTGTTAATTAGATTTGTGCACAAATGGCTTTCCAAATGACTCTGCCAATTTTATGAGTAGATGAAACTGGGTAGATGATTTAGCTGAATTGCTATGAAATGGTATAGTGTCTCCTGCTTAAGCAAGGGGCTGGACTAGAAGATCTCCAAGGCAGGGGTGAAATCCAGCAGGTTCTGACAGGTTCTGGAGAACCGATAGCGGAAATTTTTGAGTAGTTCGGAGAACCGGTAGCGGAAATTTTGAGCAGTTCAGAGAACCGGTAGCGGAAATTTTGAGCAGTTCAGAGAACCGGTAGCGGAAATTTTGAGCAGTATGGAGAACCGGTAGTGGAAATTTTGAGCAGTTCAGAGAACCGGTAGCGGAAATTTTGAGCAGTTCGGAGAACCGGTAGCAGAAATTTTGAGCGGTACGGAGAACCGGTAGTGGAAATTTTGAGCA
This sequence comes from Pituophis catenifer annectens, assembly GCF_029215685.1. Classification (NCBI taxonomy): domain Eukaryota; kingdom Metazoa; phylum Chordata; class Lepidosauria; order Squamata; family Colubridae; genus Pituophis; species Pituophis catenifer. The sequence goes on along the minus strand of NW_027256882.1, from coordinate 288,433,834 downwards.
GTTCAGAGAACCGGTAGCGGAAATTTTGAGCAGTTCAGAGAACCGGTAGCAGAAATTTTGAGCGGTACGGAGAACTGGTAGTGGAAATTTTGAGCGGTACGGAGAACCAGTAGCGGAAATTTTGAGTAGTTCAGAGAACCGGCAAATACCACCTCTGGCTGGCCCCTGGAGTTGGGGAGGGAATGGGGATTTTGCAGTATCCTTCCCCTGGAGTGGGGTGGGAATGGAGATTTTGCAGTATCCTTCCCCTGGAGTGGGGTAGGAATGCCACACCCACCAAGCCACGCCCACCAAGCCGCACCATGCCCACCAAGCCATTCCCACAGAACCGGTAGTAAAAAAAAATTGGATTTCACCACTGCTCCAAGGTTTCTATTAACTCTGTTATTCTGTAAGAGCAGGTAGTGCAGGTTTAACTCTGGGGGGGGGGAGGGCAGAGTTAAACAAGATTAATTTCAGGGCAAAAGATCAGGACTTTATGTTAAGTTGCAGTACAGAAGATTTATTCAAGCTGATAAACCAAGAACCTAGCCAACTAACAGTCAGCATTAAATTGATGCTAGATAAAGGCTGAAAAAATTCAGGAGGGGTTACACTGCTTGTGGCAATGTAAGGACTCTAAGCTGATGACACATTTAACTCTGCCCCCCCCCCCCAGCTCTGTCTGCTGTATGTTTGCTCAAAGAATAGGACTAATTTCGCAAATATTTTGCAAATCACGACTCCTTTTTATATTTGGGACAGGACTATTGTTACTGAAAAAGCCCCTTGGGAGCAGTTCTCTCATTATTCATATAGCCATGGTGGCGGAGTGGTTCGAATGCTATATTGCAGGCTAACTCATTGCTCACTGTCAGGAGTTCGATTCTGACTGACTCTAGGTTGACTCAGCCTTTCATCCTTCTGAGGTCAGTAATATGAGGACCCAGATTGTTGGGGGCAATATGCTGATTCTGTAAATTGGTTAGAGAGGGTTGCAAAGCACTGTGAAGCTGTATATAATTCTAAGTGCTATTGCTATCCTTCCTTCCTTCCTTCCTTCCTTCCTTCCTTCCTTCCTTCCTTCCTTCCTTCCTTCCTTCCTTCCTTCCTTCCTTCCTTCCTCCCTCCCTCCCTCCCTCTCTCTCTAGAAGCGCAGTGATTACTCACTGCTAACTCACTGCTCACTGCCTGAAGTTTGATCCTGACCGGCTGAAGGTTGACTCAGCCTTCCATCCAGGGGTGGGTTCTAAGTTTTTTTACTACCGGTTCTGTGGGCGTGGCTTATTTTGTGGGCGTGGCTTGATGGTCATGTGACTAGGTAGGCGTAGCCAACTCAATGTCACTCACGTCAAGGAGTGTCTTGCCTGGCCCCTCCCCTCCCAGCCATTCCTTGTCACACCCAGCCTCAACATATCTATAGTTCTGCAAAAATGTTGTTCACCTTTTTTCAACTTTATTATCTACATACTATAGATGCACTTTCATGGACCACTGAAAGGAGGAAATGGCTCACATGCTTTGCCCAAGAGTCTGATAGGCAACAGGCTTTTAAGGGGCTGCCAGAAAGAAGAGGAGGCAATGTATTTTCCAAAGCACTAGAAGGCAAAAGAAGAAGCAATGGATGGAAGCTGAACAAAGAGAGAAGCAACCTAAAACTAAGGAGAAACTTCCTGACAGTGTGAACCAATAGAGGTACAGAAATATTTCAGTCATAATTTCACATATAACATAGCCTTTCGTCTAATACAACCTGCATATTGTTCAAAACAGTCATTAGTATAATGGCTGATGTTTGACAGCAAGCCTAAATCAAAGATTACAAGTGCTTCTTTCTCTGTATGTATACAAAACATCACATACCAGCCTGGTGGCTCAGCAGACTGATAGCATTGTGATTAATACCAGCTGTCTGCAATTACTGTAAGTTCGAATCTCACCAGGCTCAAGGTTGACTCAGCCTTCCATCCTTTCTAAGGTAGGTAAATTGAGGACCCAGTTGTGGGGGCAATAAGCTGACTTTGTATAAATATACAAAAGTATGAAGGCTATTGCTTAACGCATTGTAAGCCGCCCTGAGTCTCCGGAGAAGGGCGGCATATAAATCAAATTAAAAAAAAAAAGATGGACTTATCCTTCTGAGATCAATAAAATGAGGACCCAGATTGTTGGGGGCGAGATGCTGTTTCTGTAAACTTCTTAAAGAAGGCTGTTAAGCACTGTGAAGCAGTATAAAAGTGCTATTTCTATATTAATCAATTTGTATTGCAACCCAATCATAAAATCTTCCATTAAAAATGAATATGAGAAACTGGATAAATGATTTGTACAAAAAAAAAAAAAAAAAAAAAAAAAAAAAATCAGCCTGATGGATTCCTGTCCCAAAAATGTGGATGTAATAAACAAAATAATTATTCAAGGTTCATCCCCAAAGCACAGATGAAGTCTGTTGCTTCAGAAGTAGTCTGGGCAATTAACATAATTTATGCCATTTGGACAACTGCTTAATCGGCTTATTTGCATCCATTTAAGTATGCATAAATAATGCCAATGACAAAATGGCATAAAGGAGGAAATCTTATCAATGATGTAATTTTTTTTCCAACAAAACAATTGGATTTTGTTCTTTACATAAATTTGGATTTAACCGATGCTTGGATTCAATGGACATGTCTTTCCCCCTTCTGGTCTTTAAAACTGAAGGGTTACAATCAGTGGTGGGTTCCTCCCGGTTTGGTCCGGTTTGGCCAAGCCGGTAGCGGTGACGATACGACGTCACCGAACTGGTTCTCCCCCCGCCCTCCCAACCCCCCCACGTTATTCTTACCTTTTATTTGGTCCCACCCCCAATCTATTGCTGCCTCCTGAGTCCCAGCTGATGACTAGAGGGGAAAAAACTGTTTCAACTCTTGCCGTGGGGCTTCAAAGGGCCGCCCTACAGCTGATCAGTGTTAAAAGCGAACAAATGAGTCGGGTCGTAAGTGCGAGGACTGGTTGTAAGTGCAAGGACCTTCCAGAAATGACTCTGACCAGCTAGCCACGCCCACCTAGTCACATGACCTCCAAGCCACACCCACAAAATAAGCCACGCCCACAGAACCGGTAGTAAAAAAATTTAGAACCCACCCCTGGTTACACTGTAAAGGAAAATTAGGCCTTCATAGTAAGCTTCTGACTATGTGATTACAACATGTAAGCACTCTACTTGTGGCTTGCTTATTTTGCGAAGAAATATTACAGCAGGGCTGTAATTAAGGGGAGACATGGTGAACAGATGACATCTCTGTGAAAGCGGAGCCAATATCTACAGCAAAGATTGAACTGATGGTGAGTAGACCAGTTCTTTGGAACTTCTCTGGAGAAAGAGAAGACAGGAGATCACTCACATGTGCTCTGGATCAGCGATCACCAACTGGTGGTCTGTGGACCACTGGTGGTCCGTGATAAAATTTTGGTGGTCCGCAGAAAAATTATTTGCATTTTTAATATTGCACTAAATAAGGGGTCCTCAAACTACGGCCCCTGGGACGGATACATGGAATGAACGATTGTGTTGCTGCAGAGAGTCTCCCCCTTTGGGGTCTTTTTGCATGGGTTGGAGGGGGGCAGAAATTCTGACTTGGGGTCTGCTTCAGTCTCCTGGTGCAGGGCTTTGGGCGAAGGCTGGAGGGAAGTGCCGCTGGTGGCGAAGAGCCGGAGGACCTTGTTCCAGTGGCTCATGGCTTGGAACTGGCTGACCATCTCAACCCGCTGAGCCTCTAGGCGCTGGTACCCGGCCTTGCACTCCCGCAGGTCTTCCCTCTGCTTGGAAAGCCTATGCTCCTAGTCCTCAGTGAGGTGCTTCTACTGAGCCTCCTTCTTGGTCAGATCCAATTTGAACTGAGACAACTGTTTTGTCAACTCTTTGTCGTGGTGGCTGCTTAGCTCCAACAACTGCTTCCTATTGGGGCCCTAAGGAGCCCGCGTGGGGAGGCGAGGAGTTGGCCACGCCCACCCAGTCACCTGACCACCTAGCCACGCCCACCCAGCCGGTCCTTAGGCAGATCATATTAGTGGTTTGCGGGAATTAAAATTATGAATTTAGTGGTCCCTGAGGTCCAAAAGGTTGGTGACTCTTGCTCTGGACAGCTGGTCCTTGTGAGGAGACCGAAGGAGGTAGAGAGATGCTTTTCTCCAGCTTCTGGTCCACTGTAATTGGAATTTGGAGACATATTGCTCTTATTCTGGAGCTATCTCCTTGCAAGGATTTTCTCCCAAAATTGAAAAGTTCCCCACTCCACCCCAAGATATAGACAAGCCTATTCTTATTGGCCTTTTGGAAAGCTGTGAAGACCTGGCTCTTCTCACATGCACTGGGGCTCTTCAGGGTGTTAGTTTATGAGCTCCAGCACTGATGTATGGTATAAGTGATTTTTGTTTTTAATGACAGGACCTTGGTCCAAATGTGTATATGTCGGTTTGATTGCTGCGGCCACATTTGGAATAGTGCATCCAGTTCCGTTAACCACAGTCATAATCTTTTAATGACCCCATAATCCCTTGCAGGGTTGAGTAACTGAATGGAGCAACTGAATGGAGCTGAGTGCTTACTGGCCAGATGCCCTTCCTGTCGCCAATGCAGAGTTATATTCAGCAGATAAATTCTCATCGTGCTCAGAGAGGGAAATATCTGCTTCTACTTAGGATCGAACTCACAGCCTCCTTGATTGTGAGGCGAGAGCTCCACCTCTAGGCCACTGGACCCCTCGGTTCTGTTAACCACAATAACAAAAAAAGAAAAAAGTGCAGAGAAGAGCCACAAAGATGGTAAAATCTCAGGTAAAGAGTCAGGAGGCTAAATCATACAATGAACCTCTAAGGGAACTGGGTATCTTTAGTCGCACCCAGGCTCGCTTTACATGTGCGTGTGCCCTCTGTTCACGCGCCTGGCCTTTGCATATGTGCCCGGCCTTCTGCGCACGCGCTTTGCTCGTGTGCACACCTTCCACGCGTGCGCCCAGCCTCGATAATGTGACTAAATACGATGTCTTTATGCCGGGATAGGTCCACTGGCAGCGGAGTCGGACAGTGAGGAGGCTGGGGAGGATAACGGGCCAGTCCTGGAGTCAGGGGAAGGCCCAGACAAGGGCTCTGCGTCGGAGGCAGAGATGGGGCCAGGGCCATCTGGGAGTGATGCACGGACTCCAGATGCTTTCTTGGAGCCTGGGGAGGGCAAAAAACTGGACTTCTGGTCCCACTGGAAGTCAGGAATGGGTCGTTTCCAGCCTCTGGAGGGCCTCTGGGTGGGAGGGGGTGTTGGGGAAGGCCGTTTTGCCCTCCCCAGGCTCCAAGAAAGCATCTGGAGCCTGAGGAGGGCGAAAAACAGGCCTATGGGGCCTACCGTGTCATCGCATGCCAAAAGCAGGGGGAGCACAGGGGGATGGGGTTGTATGCGCATGTGTGGGGCCAGGGTGCATTGAGTTATGGATATGGGCACGGGTACATGCGCCCCCCCCCGTGGTCCCCCTGCTTTTGGCATGTGATGGCAAAAAGTTCAGCCATCACTGCACTAGGACAAATTGGCAATCATGTTGGTAAAATTATTCCTTAGATGCTTGGAATCGCCAGTGCTTATATCTGGGCAATTTTACAGAACAAAACAGGAGCACATTGCAAAAACATAACATTTACTATGTCATTAAATTTCTAAAGCATTTGTAATCAGGGAATGGTGTAATTTTTCTTGCATTCATACCATTTTTCTTCTGGAATATTTTGACTTCCTGGAGAGGGGGAGGGACGTCTGTGAGAGAACTTCAAATTAAATCCCAATAATGCTTTTCAGGGACATTTTAATGTCCCTCTCGCTCCCACATTTTTGAATTACATCTATAAAATGCTTCCAATGCTTGATTCTGCACACTGGATAAAATCATATTTTTTCCCCCTTTCGGGTTCAATCTGAGTAATAACATTCTTCTCTTTCTCCTGTTTCCTAAATGTGTAATTTATCTAATAAAATAATTGTTATTAATGCTGCTGATATTATTATTTTATGTCACTGTTCATTTTCTTGCTGCTGGGTAGTGTTTTAAATTGTATTAATTTTCATTAGAGATGCTAATTAGCAAGCAGTTATAAGGTTTTAATAATTTTGTCATGCCGTGCCTTTTTTTTTTTTATTGGGTGCTTCATTAATTTCGATCAGCATATAATCAGCTACGTAACTCAATTCTTCAGCTAAAAATTGCCCATTTTCCTGACAGATCGCTTAGATAGCTGTTTGGGCATGAAAACAAGCTAGAGAGAGTTGAAATAAACTCATGAACCTGATCATTTTGCTGCAGATTTTGTTCCTAAAATAGAATTTCAGCACAATAGAACAAGGCTATCCCACACTGTATTTTATTCTTTTTAATTAGGTAAGAAAACTTGCTGGATAAAAATTTCAATCAGCTTCAGGCCATGATGCAAGAATATGTCCTCTATTGCTCCTCCAGAATGTCATAACATTCCCTCTTTACAGCTTGAATAACAAGAGTTGGAAGGGACCTTGAGGTCCTCTAGTCCACCCCTTGCTCAGGCAGGAAACCCTGTACAATTTCAGACAAATGGCTGTCCAATCTCTTCTTTAAAACCTCCAGTGTTTGAGCACCCACAACTTCTGAAGGCAAGTTGATCCACTGTTAGGAAATTTCTCCTTAGTTCTAAGTTGCTTCTCCTTGATGGTTTCCATCCATTGCTTCTTGTCCTTCCCCCAGGTGCTTTGGAGAATAGCTTGACTCCCTCTTCTTTGTGGCAACCCCTGAGATATTGGAAGACTGCTATCATGTCTCCCCTGGTCCTTCTTTTCATTAAACTAGACATAACCCAGTTCCTGCAACTGTTCTTCATATATTTTAGCCTCCTAATCATCTTTGTTGCTCTTCTCTGCATGCTTTCTAGAGTCTCCACATCTTTTTATATTGTGGTGATCAAAACTGGATATAATATTCTAAGAGTGGCCTTGGTAAGACCATACTTCAGTGGTGAAATCCAATTTTTTTTACTACCGGTTCTGTGGGCGTGGTTTGGTGGGTGTGGCTTGGTGGGCATGGCAGGGGAAGGATACTGCAAAATCCACATTCCCTCCCCACTCCAGGGAAGGATACTGCAAAATTTCCATTCCCACCCCACTCCAGGGAAAGGATACTGCCAAATCCCCATTCCCACCCCACTCCAGGGAAAGGATACTGCCAAATCCCCATTCCCACCCCACTCCAGGGGAAGGATACTGTAAAATCCCCATTCCCTCCCCACTCCTGGGGGAAGGATATTGCAAAATCCCCATTCCCACCCCACTGTGGGGCCAGCCAGAGATGATATTTGCTGGTTCTCCAAACTACTCAAAATTTCCACTACCGGTTTTCCAAAACCTGTCAGAACCTGCTGAATTTCACCCCTGGAAGAAGGCATTATGAGAAAGCTTTTTTTTTTTTTTTTTAATTTGATTTATATGCCGCCCTTCTCTGGAGACTCAGGGCGGCTTACGATGTGCTAAGCAATAGCATATTGTAAGCCGCCAATTCTGCCATGCTTTGCATTCTCACCTTAGTAGATGTTCCTTTTTGTCTCTCCTATTTTTATTTTTATTTTATTTTTTGCATTTTCATTTTCCGAACAATATAACTCTTTCAGAAACACTACTAACTGGTATACTCTTTGACAGCAATATTTTGGCTGATCCCCTTGTCGTCGTCCTCCTCCAGAAAAGGACTCAACATTTCTCTCCTCCTGTTTCCCCCCCCCTCCATCCTTTAAAAAAAGATATTTAGCATTCCGATCCATTTTGCATCGGCCATAAAGAAATCTGGCCAGCGTTATGGCATAATTGTATCACCTCCGCACATCCTCTCCACAATCCATGCAACTCTACGCTCTAAGGCAGCACAATTCTGCTTTTTTTTTTCCCTCCCTTTTTTCTTTTTCCCTTTTTTCTTTTTGGCCTGCCCTGAATAAATCACAGAAGCGAGGTGCTTTGCCAAAAAAGGATGCTTTGCAAAATAGGTCACTCCGAGGAGCAGAAACTCTGCTAAGAGATTATTTATTTATTTATTCATCACCCTGGTGCTTTCTCTCTCTCTCTCCCTCTCCTCTCCCCTCCCACCTTCTCTTTCTCTCTCTCCTCCCTTCCCCCTTTTGAACGGCTCAGGTCCACCTTCCAGAAATGCAGTTCAAAAAAGAAAAACAGTAGAAAAACCATAGCACATCTTCAAACCAATCTTTTGTCTGTTTAGAACAATTATAGACAGTCCTTGGTTTAAGAATGTTTGACATAAGGATAAGCCTTACAAATGGACTGCCTGTTGTTAAAAATGGCAGGCCACGTTGTTGTCAAACTGGGTATTTTATTTTTATTATTATTACTTGTTTGGCTTGCCTGAACTACCAATAGAAGAGAATATTTTGTAGCTCCAGGTTAAAATGAGGAGTCCTTGGTGCTCTCTGAGCTTGGTTGGTTTTTTTTTTTTGCAGACGTTTCATTACCCAACTAGCAGTGGTGGGTTCCTCCCGGTTCGGTCCGGTTCGGCCGAGCCGGTAGCAGTGACGATATGAACCGGTTCCCCCCCCCCACCCTCCCATCCCCCCACCCACATTATTCTTACCTTTTATTTGGTCCCACCCCCAATCTATTGCTGCCTCCTGAGTCCCAGCTGATGACTAGAGGGAAAAAAACTGTTTAAACTCTTGCCGCGGGGCTTCAAAGGGCCGTCCTACAGCTGATCAGTGTTAAAAGCAAACAAATAAGTCGGGTCGCAAGTGCGAGGACTAGTCGCAAGTGCGAGGACCTTCCAGAAATGACTCTGACCAGCTAGCCATGCCCACCTAGTCACATGACCTCCAAGCCATACCCACAAAATAAGCCACGCCCACAGAACCGGTAGTAAAAAAAATTAGAACCCGCCCCTGCCAACTAGGTAATATAATCTGTGCTAGAAGGGAGTGGGGTCTGTGGAAAGGAGGAGGAGGAGGGGAGGAGAGAGAAGGGAAGGGAAGGGAAGAGTAAGAGTGAGGGCCCTTAGTGCTCTCTCAGTGGCTTTGTTGCAGACGTTTCATTACCCATCTAGATAACATCATCTGTGCTCGAAGAAAGGGGATTTGCTCTCATTTTATACCCTTGTGGCTTGTCCTGTCAGTATTGGTGGGAGTGGCCTTGGTTGCCTAAACTACCTTAACATTTGACAGGCACTCCCCAGGTTAGGAACAGGCTCCTCCTGTTCCTCTGCCTCTCTGATGTCCGCCTCTGGAGGCTCTGGAGTCCGCGCATCACTCCCAGATGGCCCTGGCCCCATCTCTGCCTCCGATGCAGAGTCCTCGTTCGGGTCTTCCCCAGACTCCAGGACAGGCCCATGTTCCTCCCCAGCCTCCTCACTGTCCGACTCCGCTGCCAGCTCCGCAGGCTGCTGGCGGGCCATAACACATGCCAAATTCCAGTTGCCTCCTGAAAATAATAATTTAATAATTATTAAATTATTTAATTTAATATTTATTAAATATTATATAAATATTATTTTTAAACTGTTTTTAAATTTTGTATGTTCTGTTTTTATTCTGGCTGTTCACCGCCCTGAGTCCCGCTGGAGAAGGGCGGTATACAAATTAAAACAAATAAAATAAGAGCCTTGGTAGTACAGTGGTCTAAGGCACCCTGTTATTAAGCTGGTTATTAAGACCAGCTGCCTGAAATTACTGCAGGTTCGAATCTCGCCAAGGCTCAAGGTTGACTCAGCCTTCCATCCTTTCTAAGGTAGGTAAATTGAGGACCCAGTTGTGGGGGCAATAAGCTGACTTTGTATAAAAATATACAAAAGTATGAAGGCTATAGCTGAGCACATTGTAAGCCGCCCTGAGTCTCCGGAGAAGGGCGGCATATAAATCAAATTTAATAAATAAATAAATAAATAAATAAATAAATAAATAAATAAATAAATAAATAAATAAATAAATAAATAAATAAAAAATAAAATAAAAAAATAAAAAAATAAAATAAAATAAAATAAAATAAAATAAAATAAAATAAAATAAATAAATAAAAAGCACCTTTGGGACAACCATGACCTGGCTGACTGAGAATCTCCTCAGACATTCTTCCCAGGATCATTTTCACATATAATTAGAAGCTTATGGAAAACTTCGATTTTGACATCACAAACATTTTGAGGTGGGTTGTTTTTTTTTTTTTAAACATAATGTAAATATTCAGTACATTAACTTGCTGATCTAAGGAGAGTACTTAGGTGGCACCTCATTTTACCAGCTCTCAGTGTGATGGACTTTGCATGCGGCAGTCCAAATTTCTGCACATTATTTGCTTAATGGCATCATTATGCAAATAGCTCAAATGGCATAATAGTGCCGTTTCTGTAATTATGCCCTTTGCATTAATTTCCACCCCTTGCATCGATTCATGTGTGATTTGAGTAAATCCTGCATCATGCAAATCGTACAAATGCGTTGGCCTTCTGACTGATTTGAGGGCCTGTCTTCAAAAATGAGCACCCCTACTTGTTTTAGGGTATTAAAATGAAATTTTCAGTGTAATGTTTTGATGACGTTCTCCTAAGTGTGGTAGTCTACTCAAAATAAGTTGCTTTGCAACATTAACAGATTAACAGAGTTGGAAGGGACCTTGTAGGTCATCTAGTCCAACCTCCCACCCAAGCAGGAGACCTTACACCATTTCTGACAGATGGCAGTCCAGTCTCCCCTTGAAAGCTTCCAGTGATGAAGCTCCCACAACTTCCGAAGGCAAGATGTTCCATTATTTTGATTGCTCTCACTGTCAGAAATTTTCCACTTATTTCTAGGTTGAATTCTAGGTTGTTCAGTTTCCATCCATTATTCCTTGTCTGGCCTTCAGGTGCTTTGGAAAATAAGTTGACCCCCTCCTCTCTGTGGCAGCCCCTCAAATATTGGAATAGAATACAATAGAATAGAATAATTTTATTTCTATACCGCCCTTCTCCCGAAGGACTCAGGGTGGTGTACAGCCTATTAAAAACACAAGACAACATCAGTTAAAATAGTTTAAAATTATTAAATGAATTTGGCTCAATTTAAAACCCCAGGAATTTAAAACCCAATTTAAAATTGTTATGTTGATAGCCCAGCCTGGCGGAACAACAGGGTCTTGAGTGCACAATGAAATACCCGGAGGTTGGAGATTTTACGCATTTCCAGGGGCAGTTCATTCCACAGGGCTGGGGCTCCCACAGAGAAGGCCCTCCCCCTGGGTGTCGCCAGCCGACATAACTTGGCCGATGGCACCCTGAGGAGACCCTCTCTGTGGGAGCGAACTGGCCGGTGGGAGGCTATTGGTGGCAGAAGTCGGTCTCGAAGGTACCCAGGTCCAATGCCATGGAGCGCTTTAAAGGTGGTGACCAGCACCTTGAATCGCACCCGGAAGACCACTGGGAGCCAGTGCAGCTCGCGCAGGAGGGGTGTCACGTGGGCACAATGAGTTGCGCCCATAACCACCCGCGCGGTCGCATTCTGGACCAGCTGGAGCCTCCAAGTGCTCTTCAAGGGGAGCCCCATGTAGAGAGCATTACAATAGTCCAGCCGGGAGGTGACAAGGGAAGACTGCTATCATGTCTCCCCTGGTCCTTCTCTTCACTAGACTAGCCATGCCCAGTTCCTTTTTGTATGTTTTAGCCTCCAGTCCCCTAATTATCTATGTTGCTCTTCTCTGCACTCTTTCTAGAGTCTCAACATCCTTTTTATAGTGTAGTGACCAAAACTGGATGCAGTACTCTAGGTGTGGTCTTACTAAGGCTTTATAGAGTGGTATTGATCTTGATTGTATTCTTCTGTTAATGCATCTTAAGATTGCATTGGCTTTTTTGGCTGCCGCTGCACACTGTTGGCTCATATTGAACTGGTTGTCCACTAAGACTCCAAGATCCCTCTCACAGTTACCGCTATTAAGCCTGGTTTCACCCAGTCTGTATGTGTACTTTTGATTTTTCTTGCCTAAGTGTAAGACTTGACTTTTCTCTACATTGAATTTCATTTTGTTAGATCGGGCCCAGTGTTTAAGTCTGTCATTATTATTTACTTATTTATAATGTTGTGTCCCCTGTCTTCCCCCTATGAAGTCAAGGTAGCATAAAACCACTCTATCTCTTCAATCACAGTAGTTTTCAACTTACTGTCAGGTTTCCAAAAGATGCCCTAATTAATTCATGAGCCATGATCCAAACTTCAAAGGAAATATAGTCATTTATTAGGAGCAACATTCCGGCAATACTGGGATTCAGTTAGGACTGATCCTATGTAGATTTACATTCCCCTATGACCCTGTCTCTCCCCTCCTCTCTGGCCATGTCATAAATCACATTCTCCAATTAACCACTTTGGCTGGCTGTGAAACCTAACCCTCCTTCTGATTGCGGTCAGAAAGAATGTATGGAATTCACTTCAGTTCTCCCTCCCTCCTGCTCATGGCAACTTGAAAGCTTTGCAAGTTGACACAACAGTTACCATTCAAAGTTACAATGGCACTGGAAAAAAGTGACTTATGACCGTTTTTCACAGTTACGACATTTCCATCATACCCATCATCCTGTGATAAAAAATTCAGATGTTTGGCAACTGACTTACATTTATGAACATTGCTGTATCCCAGGGTCATATGATCAATTTTTGCAATTTTCCCATAAGCAAAGTCAATGGGGAAGCCGGATTTATTTAACAACCGCATTACTGACTTATCCACTGCAGGCATTCACTTAACGACAGTGGCAAGAAAGGTCATAAAATGGGGCAAAATTCACGTAACAAATGTCTCACTTAACGATAGAAATTTGGGGCTCCATTGTGGTCGTAAACCAAGGATTACCTGTGGATTAAATTGAAGGCACCTAGCTCAAAGCTACTCCATGTTTTCATGGCTGAAGGAGCCACTTGAAATTTGCTTCTCTGTGTCATCAGACTCCGGGCTCATATTACCATATGTGGTGGACATGCGCAGGAGCTAAAAGATATTGGACTAAAATCCACAAATGGTTGGAAAAAATGACAAAGAAACATATTGACTTTAAACCAGAGATATTTTTATTAGGGATTTTACCAGA